>NC_084731.1:78507363-78627363 GCF_033978785.1 Entelurus aequoreus | reverse complement strand
TTATATCAACTATCAGAGACAGAAACTCTTCATTTAACATAATGTCCTTTTTTGCTGCTTCAACACAGCTCAATCAACACAGAAAAAGGTAAAGTGAAATAACAGAAAGACAGGGCTTTGCTGTCCGTAACACACACACACACACCGATGAGCTAACGTTACCTAAAAGCGAATTAGCCTTCACGAGCAACCTGGTTGATGTTGCTTGGGATCGCTTCAAAACGGCGTTCCTAAAGATACTAAATGACATGGCTCCTGTGAAAACAGTCAAGATCAAAGCCCGCTCGGAACCATAGATGAATCCGGACCTATTAGCTGCCATAAAAGACAGAGACAGAAAATACTCCGAATACCAAAAATGTAAAACAGAAGTAGATAAACAACCCAATAATATCAACCTCAAATCACTCCTTTCAACTCTCAAAAAGCAACGCAATAAATTAAGAAATAAGTCAACCAACCTTAAAAAAAATTACATTAACGACAAAATAGAGGAAAACACAAATAAACCACGTGAGCTCTGGAAAATTCTCAACAACCAGCTTCCTGGTTGCAGCCAGAAACTTAAAACCAGACTCACCAACATCAGCATCAAGGAGGGTGACTCCCTCATTACAGACAAAATGGAGGTAGCTAGCAGACTTAACAACTTTTTCATCAGCATAGCCGCAACTCTTGTCAACAAGCTGTCCCACCACTCTGGTCGCTTTGGTGTAGAACACATTAAAGCCTTCTACAGAAAGCTAGGAGTATCCAACGATGATTTCAAATTAGAAATTGTCACAGCTGATGAGGTGTTTAAAACATTGAGCGTGCTCCAGCCAAACAAGGCCACCGGCCTTGATAATATTCCCTCCAGATTCCTCAGGGACTCTGCCTCCATCATTGCCCCGATCATCACGCACATAATAAACCTATCAATTACACAAGGCCAAGTACCAAAAGATTTTAAGATAGCAAGAGTAACTCCCCTCTTTAAAAAAGGAAGCAAATTGGAACCTGGCAACTACCGACCTGTTTCTATTCTCAGTTCCATTTCGAAAGTAATGGAGAAAATAGTTTATGAACAAGTCGATAGTTACCTTGCCACTAATAAACTCATGTACAAATTCCAATCCGGCTTCAGAACTAACCACTTCACTGACACATGCCTTCTCTACCTGACCGACCACATCAAACATGAGGTGGACGCGGGCAAATACTGCGGCATGGTCATGCTGGACCTTCAGAAGGCCTTTGACACCGTTAACCACGCTATACTGTTGGATAAGCTCAGAGCAATCGGATTTGACAAAACCTCATGGAGCTGGTTGCAATCTTACTTGGAGGGGAGGGAGCAGGTGGTAGAGGTAAACGGCACCGTGTCCGTCCCCCCCCCCCCTCTCAGTGAGCTGTGGAGTCCCCCAAGGTAGTATATTGGGGCCTTTACTGTTCCTAATATACATAAACGACTTGTCATCGGCATGCGACTGTGAATTGTTCTTGTTTGCAGATGACTCGGCCTTGCTGGTATCAGACAGGGACAAGTCACAGATGGAGAAAATCCTCAGTGCTGAACTCTGAAAAACATGCACCTGGCTCGCTGACAACAAGCTATCCATACACTTGGGTAAAACGGAATCCATCCTATTTGGGTCCCACATCAACCTTAAGAAAATCAATGACTTCACTATAAAAGTGGGTGACATTGTTATCACCAGGAAAGATGAGGTCACCTACCTAGGTTCCATTCTAGAGGCTAATCTTTCCTGTGATAAAATGGCAACCAAGGTAATCAAAAAGGTCAACCAACGAACGAGATTTCTCTACAGAATCTCCTCAATGGTCAACAAAAGCACCATGAGGATTCTGGCGGGAACTCTCATTCAACCCTTTTTCGATTACGCATGCACCTCCTGGTACCCTAGCACCTCCAAAACCCTCAAATCTAAACTCCAAACATCCCAGAACAAGCTAGTCAGATTACTTCTAGACCTCCACCCCAGATCCCACCTCACTCCTACCCACTTCTCCAAAGTGGGCTGGCTCAGGGTGGAGGACAGAGTAAAACAACATGCACTGAGCCTAGTCTATAAAATACACTACACCTCCCTGATCACCGAAGTACATGTAAAACTACTTCTTTATATATATATATATATATATATATATATATATATATACACACACACACATATACAGTATATATATATATATATATATATATATATGTATATAGTTATATATATATATATATATATATACACACATATATATATGTATATATATATATATATATATATACTGTATATATACATATACATATATATATAAATATATATATATATATGTGTGTATATATATATATATATGTATATATATGTGTGTATATATATTTACAGTATATATACATATATATATGTGTATATATATGTGTGTGTGTATATATATATATATATATATATATATATATATATATATATATATATATATATATATATATGCTTTTTGACTGACAACGTTTAATCAATGTTGGGTTCTGAGGTTGATTTGACCATTGAATTGTTGTCATTTCCCAACAAATATTCGACAACACTAACACAACGTTGGAACAACATGCTTTTTGACAACGTTTATTTAATATCAGGTTGTCACATTGATTTGACCCTTGAAATGTGGTTATTTCCCAACCAATATTCTACAACACTAATACAACGTTGGAACAACATGCTTTTTGACTGACAACGTTTAATCAATGTTGGGTTCTGAGGTTGATTTGACCAATGAATCTTGGTCATTTCCCAACTACTATTCTACAACACAAATACAATGTTGGAATAACATGCAATTTGACGATGTTTATTCAATGTCAGGTTGTGATGTTGATTTGACCATTTAAATTTGTTCATTTCCCAACCAATATTTGACTACACAAACACAACATTGAAACAACATGCTTTTTGACTGACAACGTTTAATCAGAGTTGGGTTCTGACGTTGATTTGACCTTTGAATTTTGGTAATTTCCCCACCAATATTCTACAACACAAATACAACATTGGAACAACATGAATTTTGATGTTTATTCAATGTCAGGTTGTGACGTTGATTTGACCATTGAAATTTGGTCCTTTCCCAACCAATATTCGACAACGCATACACAATGTTGAAAAAACGTTCTTTTTGACAACAATTATTCAATGTCAGCTTGTGACGTTGATTTGACCATTGAATTTTGGTCATTTCCCAACCAATATTCTACAACACAAACACAACGTTGAAACAACATGCTTTTTGACTATTAACGTTTAATCAATGTTGGATTCTGAGGTTGATTTGACCATTGAATTTTGGTAATTTCCCAACCAATATTCTACAACACAAATACAACGTTGAAACAACGTTCTTTTTGACTATGTTTATTCAATGTCAGGTTGTGACGTTGATTTGACCACTGAATTTTGGTCATTTCCCAACCAATATTCTACAACACTAACACAAAGTTGGAACAACATGCTTTTTGACAACGTTTATTTAATATCAGGTTGTCACATTGATTTGACCCTTGAAATGTGGTTATTTCCCAACCAATATTCTACAACACTAATACAACGTTGGAACAACATGCTTTTTGACGATGTTTATTCAATGTAAGGTTCTGACGTTGATTTGACCATTGAATTTTGGTCATTTCCCAACAAATATTCGACAACACTAACACAACGTTGGAACAACATGCTTTTTGACAACGTTTATTTAATATCAGGTTGTCACATTGATTTGACCCTTGAAATGTGGTAATTTCCCAACCAATATTCTACAACACAAATACAACGTTGAAACAACGTTCTTTTTGACTACGTTTATTCAATGTCAGGTTGTGACGTTGATTTGACCATTGAATTTTAGTCATTTCCCAACCAATATTCTACAACACTAACACAACGTTGGAACAACATGCTTTTTGACAACGTTTATTTAATATCAGGTTGTCACATTGATTTGACCCTTGAAATGTGGTTATTTCCCAACCAATATTCTACAACATTAATACAACGTTAAAACAACATGTTTTTGATGATGTTTATTCAATGTAAGGTTCTGACGTTGATTTGACCATTGAATTGTTGTCATTTCCCAACAAATATTCGACAACACTAACACAACGTTGGAACAACATGCTTTTTGACAACGTTTATTTAATATCAGGTTGTCACATTGATTTGACCCTTGAAATGTGGTTAGTTCTCAACCAATATTCTACAACACTAATACAACGTTGGAACAACATGCTTTTTGACTGACAACGTTTAATCAATGTTGGGTTCTGAGGTTGATTTGACCAATGAATCTTGGTCATTTCCCAACTACTATTCTACAACACAAATACAATGTTGGAATAACATGCAATTTGACGATGTTTATTCAATGTCAGGTTGTGATGTTGAGTTGACCATTTAAATTTGTTCATTTCCCAACCAATATTTGACTACACAAACACAACATTGAAACAACATGCTTTTTGACTGACAACGTTTAATCAGAGTTGGGTTCTGACGTTGATTTGACCTTTGAATTTTGGTAATTTCCCCACCAATATTCTACAACACAAATACAACATTGGAACAACATGAATTTTGACGTTTATTCAATGTCAGGTTGTGACGTTGATTTGACCATTGAAATTTGGTCCTTTCCCAACCAATATTCGACAACGCATACACAACGTTGAAAAAACGTTCTTTTTGACAACAATTATTCAATGTCAGCTTGTGACGTTGATTTGACCATTGAATTTTGGTCATTTCCCAACCAATATTCTACAACACAAACACAACGTTGAAACAACATGCTTTTTGACTATTAACGTTTAATCAATGTTGTTTTCTGAGGTTGATTTGACCATTGAATTTTGGTAATTTCCCAACCAATATTCTACAACACAAATACAACGTTGAAACAACGTTCTTTTTGACTACGTTTATTCAATGTCAGGTTGTGACGTTGATTTGACCATTGAATTTTGGTCATTTCCCAACCAATATTCTACAACACAAATACAACGTTGAAACAACATTCTTTTTGACTACGTTTATTCAATGTCAGGTTGTGACGTTGATTTGACCATTGAATTTTGGTCATTTCCCAACCAATATTCTACAACACAAAAATACAACTTTGGAACAACATGTATATTGACTATGTTTATTCAATGTCAGGTTGTGACATTGATTTGAGACCATTGAACTTTGGTCATTTCCCAACCAATATTCGACAACACGTACACAATGTTGAAACGACATGCTTTTTGACTGATGGCGTTTAATCAATGTTGGATTCTGAGGTTGATTTGACCATTGAATTTTGGTAATTTCCCAACCAATATTCTACAACACAAATACAACGTTGAAACAACGTTCTTTTTGACTACGTTTATTCAATGTCAGGTTGTGACGTTGATTTGACCATTGAATTTTGGTCATTTCCCAACCAATATTCTACAACAAAAACACAACGTTGAAACAACATGCTTTTTGACTGATGACGTTTAATCAATGTGGGGTTCTGAGGTTGATTTGACCATTGACCGTTGGTCATTTCCCAACCAATATTCGACAACACAAATACAACGTTGGAACAACATGCTTTTTGACGACGTTTATTCAATGTCAGCTTGTGACGATGATTTTACCATTGAATTTTAGTCATTTCCCAACCAATATTCGACAACACAAACACAATGTTGAAACAACATGCTTTTTGACTGACAACGTTTAATCAATATTGGGTTCTGAGGTTGATTTGCCCATTGATTTTTGGTCATTTCCCAACCAATATTCTACAACACAAATACAACGTTGAAACAACATGCATTTTGACGACGTTTATTCAATGTCAGGTTGTGAGGTTGATTTTACCATTGAATTTTGGTCCTTTCCCAACCAATATTCGACAACGCATACACAACGTTGAAACAACGTTCTTTTTGACTACGTTTATTCAATGTCAGGTTGTGACGTTGATTTGACCATTGAATTTTGGTAATTTCCCAACCAATATTCTACAACACAAATACAACGTTGAAACAACGTTCTTTTTGACTACGTTTATTCAATGTCAGGTTGTGATGTTGATTTGACCATTGAATTTTGGTCATTTCCCAACCAATATTCTACAACACAAAAATACAACTTTGGAACAACATGTTTATTGACTATGTTTATTCAATGTCAGGTTGTGACATTGATTTGAGACCATTGAACTTTGGTCATTTCCCAACCAATATTCGACAACACGTACACAATGTTGAAACGACATGCTTTTTGACTGATGGCGTTTAATCAATGTTGGATTCTGAGGTTGATTTGACCATTGAATTTTGGTAATTTCCCAACCAATATTCTACAACACAAATACAACGTTGAAACAACGTTCTTTTTGACTACGTTTATTCAATGTCAGGTTGTGACGTTGATTTGACCATTGAATTTTGGTCATTTCCCAACCAATATTCTACAACAAAAACACAACGTTGAAACAACATGCTTTTTGACTGATGACGTTTAATCAATGTGGGGTTCTGAGGTTGATTTGACCATTGACCGTTGGTCATTTCCCAACCAATATTCGACAACACAAATACAACGTTGGAACAACATGCTTTTTGACGACGTTTATTCCATGTCAGCTTGTGACGTTGATTTTACCATTGAATTTTAGTCATTTCCCAACCAATATTCGACAACACAAACACAATGTTGAAACAACATGCTTTTTGACTGACAACGTTTAATCAATATTGGGTTCTGAGGTTGATTTGCCCATTGATTTTTGGTCATTTCCCAACCAATATTCTACAACACAAATACAACGTTGAAACAACATGCATTTTGACGACGTTTATTCAATGTCAGGTTGTGAGGTTGATTTTACCATTGAATTTTGGTCCTTTCCCAACCAATATTCGACAACGCATACACAATGTTGAAACAACATGCTTTTTGACTGATGCCGTTTAATCAATGTTGGATTCTGAGGTTGATTTGACCATTGAATTTGGGTCATTTCCCAACCAATATTCTACAACACAAATACAACGTTGAAACAACGTTCTTTTTGACGAAGTTTATTCAATGTCAACTTGTGACGTTGATTTGACCATTGAATTTTGGTAATTTCCCGACCAATATTCTACAACACAAACACAACGTTGAAACAACATGCTTTTTGACTGATAACGTTTAATCAATGTTGGATTCTGAGGTTGCTTTGACCATTGAATTTTGATCATTTCCCAACCAATATTCGACAACACAAATACAACGTTGGAACAACATGCTTTTTGACAACGTTTATTCAATGTCAGCTTGTGACATTGATTTTACCATTGAATTTTGGTCATTTCCCTACCAATATTCGACAACACAAACACAATGTTGAAACAACATGCTTTTTGACGACGTGTATTCAATATCAGGTTGTGAGGTTGATTTGACCATTGAAATTTGGTCATTTTCCAACCAACAACCATGGATCCAACGTTAGACATGATTCTTGTTTCCAGGTCAGTTTTAAAGGACAAGTGTGTATTATCAACATTGTATCAATGTCTTGTGCCTGCTGGGGAAGGAGCTGTCGTTTTAGGGAAACTGTAAGTACCCTGCCAACACTAAGCATGCGTTTGTTGGGGCATCCCGCCCGCGAGACTGCACTAAATCAGCGCAGGCCATTAAGGGCATCTTCAGATAAACTGTAAAAAGTCACATCTGCTTGTCTTCCAGGAGGAACAGTACCCAAACTCTTCTCGCTGTCACACTGATGCCAACTGACATGGCTGTTCACAGAATGCAGTAGAAGTCAATTGACATTCTGACCTGCCCGTGCAGCAAAAGCCACGCATCTCGATGTTCCTTAATCAATATGGCCGCCGCATCACAGTGGAGGCGCTCAGATTGGCTGCCCCCTGTGTTGACCTCCCTGAGAACCCGAGCATGCATTAACTGGACGGGTTAGGAAACGGTCAAATCCTGTGTATACTCTTGTAGCAGGTGTTTAAGAGGCAACATGAGAAACTTCTTTTGGACAAGAAAATAATTTGGGAAATTTCACCAAATTGGCTGAATTTGACCTTATAAATGTTGAATATTTTTCATTTCACCTTTCGTGTCTACATGGTACCTTTTAAGTGTTAACTTTTAGAGACTTTATCTATGAATCTCATTAGAGGTGGGAATAATGATCGATCCTCCGATGCATCTTAAATTGAAAGTGGACGATTCTGAACGAATGCCCAGATATAGATTACCTCATTTTCCGGACTAAATAAGCCGCACCCACTAAATTTCAGGGAAAAATGTTTTCCCCCGTATATAAGCCGCAGGTATTAAAATGTTGTGGAATGAGTAATTTATACAGACAATTCTGTAAATGTTTATTTACATACCTTAATTGTTTCCATACGGTGCCTGTAACACGGTAGTAAAACGGATGATCACACAAAACAGAAGTCATCTTCATGGACCCACTAGCTGCGGAAGTTAGCTAAATAAACATATTTTTTCTATTGCACTCAAAGAACAATTTTAGAAGGTTAAAATATAAATTAAAGGGCACTAAACACATTGGGCGTTTATTGTTGCACTCGGAGAACGATTTACAATTTTCCATATTACATATGCCATAATCAAGGATTAGATTTGAATATAATAAAAACGCTTTATTTACTTTATATTAAATGCTTCATGATTTATGCTTGCCACTCCTGGTATGCGCTTTAAGAAAAATACAATTATTAGTAAGTACCAAAAACAAAATTATGGATAAATGTACACAGATAAGCTATGTAGCTGGTAAAACACAAATTGTAGTAATTTGTTACAAAATATAGTCATTTCACTTGCGTTAGTTGACTGCTAATTGGACAGTTTTAACTCCTCTAATATTTGGCATCAATCCAAGCAGCTTTGTGCGCGCCTACGTATCTACATGTTATGTATCTACATTAGGGCTGCAACTAACGATTAATTTGATAATCAATTAATCTGTCAATTATTACTTCAATTAATCGATTAATAATCGGATAAAAGAGACAAACTACATTTCTATCCTTTCCAGTATTTTATTGAAAAAAACCCAGCATACTGGCACCATACTTATTTTGATTATTGTTTCTCAGCTGTCTGTACATGTTGCAGTTTATAAATAAAGGTTAATTAAAAAAAATTTTTAAATAAAAATTAAAAATTAAAAAAATTAAAAATAAATATTGTCTCTGCGCATGCGCATAGCATAGATCCAACGAATCGATTACTAAATTAATCGCCCACTATTTTTATAATCGATTTAATCGATTAGTTGTTGCAGCCCTTATCTACATGTTATGTATCTACTATTATGTGCACAACAGAGAAGCTGGTTGACTTATGAGAGTAGCGTGTGTGTGTGTTTGTGAGAATGGCAAAGTGTTGTCTGAGTGACGTCAGTGAGTGAGTGGGCGAGTAAAGAGAGAGAGGTAGCACATGCACTGCGCAGTAGAGTGATGAACGGGTCTCGTTGTGTCCTGTAAAACTAACAATAAAGCAACCAGAATGTCACAAATCGGCGGCCTCGTCATTCTGACCTGAAAGCGGATCTTTGCAGACCCATTGACGGGTAAAGTGAACAATGTTACCGCCGATGAAAACATCGATCCAGGGGGAACGTCTCCCCTGTGCTCCTCGACCATAGTCTGGACCGGAGCAGAACAACAGGACAGGTGTAACAACTACATTATTACCTGTCACTCTTTAAACTGCTTGTGCAGATCTGAATGCTTATTATTTAAATGTTCATCTAAGTTTGAAGCAAAGGTGCTAATACTAATCGCCACAATTGGCGAGGCGTGTTTTGAAGCAACACTTGAAGCGTGTTGCTTCCTTATTTAAACGTCACATTTATCGTTAGATTTGAAGCCCAAATACCTCCATATTGTGCTTCACCACCCTCTTTATTAACCAGTAGAATTGTCGTTTTTTGCCATTCCTCCTCTCCAAGATGTTATTGCTTGTATGCACTTTATGTGTGCGTTTTGACACACTCAACATCATGCGCCTCGGCTGATAAATAAAATGAAAGAACGGTACTGGTATTTTTCAAAGGCAGTATAGTACCAATTTCAATCAATTAGTATCGCCGTACGTTATTAGTACCGGTATACCGAACAACCCTACAGGGAATATAAATCGATGAATGAGGCCACAACATTGGCAACGGCTGCCATTTGCTTGTTTGCAGTTGCCTAATTTTCTGCACTGCTAGAGCGTGTGCCAGAGCTGCGCATTACGTCATACTCATGCATGTCATTTGTGCATCCGTGTGTATGTGCTGAGGTGTATCTGTACCGAGGGCCGCCGGTGCTTACCGTCCGTTCTTGGATAAGGCAAAATCCACGCCCTCCCTTTGGAAAGACATCAAGCGCTGCAGGAGCTTGCGAGGAAGGCCTGACAGTTGCCGTGACCATCTTGTATCACAGTGGGGGGTCTGCGGGCCGCTACCATCCACTGCCATTACTGTGCCCTCACCGGTAGCTTCCATCTGAATTGTAACACGTACACAAAAACACGGACCTGTAAGCGTGTGCAATTTGCTGGACAATCCTGAAAGTACAGGTATTTTTACAGCTAAAAAACTGATCCCTCTCATTTTTTGTTCACTATCAACAACATTTTGGGGTCAAAGGACTATAACAGCCAAGTCTAACAAGCTATATCATCGGTATCGGGTCAGTAGCGTGACGAGATCAATATTTTTTAATATTTGTTCTTGGCAGATTCCATTTATGGCAGTGTTTCTTTAGGCTGAGGGCTGCCAAAAAATATCAGTTTTTCAGCTGTACTCAGTTGTAATACACTTGTTTACCACTTGTGGCAGTAATGACAATATCAAACAAACAAAAGAAGCCTGGAGGCAAAGTCATAGGGAAGTTTAAGCGCAAAAATTATGACTAAAGTGGTAAAGCTGTATTTAAATTTGCACTTAAATTTTTTGGACAGTTTATTTAAAAAACATGCTGATTGTTATTATTCATTATTAATTTAGTTAGAATTTGATTATTCTAGCAATGTGTGTGACTGCATATAAATTTGTTTTTTATCAGTTTTTACAAATCTCTTATTTTGCAGTATGTCTGATTAGTATTTATTTTTGTCATCAGCCTGACCTAAACCTTGATAATAATCTTTGTGATTAACACATGCTTTAATGTCATTTGACAAGGTTGTAAACTGTAATTAGGTTGGATGTAATATTGAATATGATTAAACTCAAGAGTAGGATTATTAATTCAGTGTTAATGGTGGAGTGGGCTATGGGCCCCTCTGTAGTGGAAAAGTTGGGCCCCCGAGGTCAAAAAAGATGAAGAGCCCCTGGTTTATTGCATTTATTCCCAGTGCTCAGGGAATAAGTCATGCCGGTCTGTTGACTCAAGAGGGCTTTAAGGGCAAAAAGACAAAGGATTTGAATAAGTCAGTAGTTTTTGCTTAGTTATTTTGCAAAACTGACTTTGTTTTGCTCAAATAATTGTATTATTTTGTTGCTATTGTTACTAATCGATTGGCCACCTATGATTATCAGCCAATGATTGCAGTTTAATAATTCAATGTTGGGTTATTCCCAACCAAACTTTTGAGTTGAATTATGTAACCCAAAAGTTGAGTTATGTTAACTCAATGTTGGTTGATTCATAAACCCAACTATTTGGTTTAATTTATTTAACACAAAACCTGAACTATGCTCACTATAATGTTGGGTTATTCCCAACCCAACTATTGGGTTGCGCAATTTAGCGCTCCTTGGCCCAATAGTTGGTTAAAAATTATACATTTTACTGCTGGTTTGTCCTACTCCTTCCCAACTACTGATCAAAATGATTTGCATTCCATTAAAATATACTCAAAAGCAAGATATGAGTGACATGTTTTACAATAATTGCCATGTATGGTCATAGTAGTCCTATACACTACAGCATGATCAAATATGTTCATGTACATAAGATGTGTAATTGTAAATAATGTTAATGAGATCAAAAAAGAAAAAAGTAACTTTTTATAAAAAATAAAGCTTTTTACCCAAAAATGCGTTACTCATTGAAAAACAACCCAAAAATGGTTAATAATTTTGAAAACCCAGAAATTGAGTTAAAATAATACCCTTATAACCCAAAAAATGGATTGCTCTTCATAAAAATAACTCCAAAATGTAACCCAACACTCGCAACTCATAAATTGGGTTATCAAAATAACCCCAGCGTTTTTTAGTGTGTGTGATTCTGAGTACCAGAGAGTAGTACTAGTTTGTGCTTTTGTTTAGTTATTGTGTACTAATGCAGCAGTTCTCAAACTTTTCTCACCAAGTATCACTTCAGAAAGCACTTCGCTCTCCAAGTACCACCATGGTAAAATACAGTGGCGTAGTAGGCCTAAGTAATCATTAAAAAAAAATTACAAAAATAAAAAGGCATCGGTTTTGTTTAACAAGTATATTCTGGCTACTGTAACATTACAAACACTTTGTTTGAATATAGGAAAATTTCTATGAGTGATAGAAATAACGGAGTAAGAGTAAGTCCATATCTTGTTTATTTTGGTGTTGACTGCGGGATTGTAACGACTTCCGTTGAAGTCTAATAAACCTTTGATACTTTCTTGAGTCACGTCATTACAAAATGTAATTAAATGATTCTTTGGCGTACCACTATATCAGGGGTCGGCAACCCAAAATGTTGAAAGAGCCATATTGGACCAAAAATACAAAAAAGTACCGCAAAAAAATAAAAGACTTGTATAAGTGTTATAACCATGGCAACACATTATGTAAGTATTACCTATATTAGCCTACTATTAAAATGACTAGGTGTCGCAGGCTGACGCAAATCTTCATTGACAGAAATGCTGAAATGTAATATTTATTCTACATATTTTTACAACAGTGGAAAACATTAGTAAACTTCTCCAAGTGTGAGATAACTCCTGGAAATTACTGTCTTAGAATGGCCAAAATGTATAGATGTGTGTGTCCAAGTTAAAGGGTCTTAGAATGGCCAAAATGTATAGATGTGTGTGTCCAAGTTAAAGGAAACGGCAGGCTGCCTTCTTCTAATGGATTAATTACAATCTTTGCAAGCTGGCTAACGTTTGCTGTGGTCTGGAACAACATGGCACACTAACAACTATTAGAAATGCAGCATACATTACATACAGATGTGTCATGAAACATGGAAAAATAAACTAAATACACAGAGGACATAAGTAAACGAAATTAAATGACCTCAAATATACCTACAAACGAGGCATAGTGACGCAATATGTACATACAGCTAGCCTAAATAGCATGTTAGCATCGATTAGCTTGCAGTCATGCAGTGACCAAATATGCCTGATTAGCACTCTATAACAAGTCAATAACATCAACAAAGCACAGTACAGTATAAAAGGTTTGGTGGATAAAATGAGACAAAGAAGGAGTGGCATAAAACACGTCTTTCTGTGGCAGCGTTGGATAAAGTTATACATGTAAACAAACTGTTGAGTCACAGTGCACACAACGGTGAGTTCAAGGGCCGCTGAAATTAGTAGGACAAAACGGCGCTCGCCAAATACTCTCATCAGTGAAGCATAAACATATTAAACAGTGGGCTTTCTAACAATTAGGAAGGTTTGTGTCCTGTTTGTCCTCCTACAGGAACCATATTACAACAAAAAATATATTTTTCACCCCATTTTTTTCTCCTTTTCCATACATGTTTGAAAAAGCTCCATGGAGCCACCAGGGCGCCGCATGTGGCTCAAGAGCCGCGGGTTGCTGACCCCCGCACTAGATGGAGCCCACAGTTTGAGAAATACTGTAGTATTGATTTTGTTTTACTCCAACAATTACATGTAGTAAAAGATAATAAAGAACTAGTTTACATACTTTGTTGATATTGTTACACTCTCAATAGTACTCACCATAAATACATTGAAAAATGTACAGTTAATACATGTTATCGGTATCAGTATTGTATCCGGCGATCTCACTAATCGATGACCTGTATCGGAATCGGCAACATAAAACAATGATTGTCATTTTGATACAAGTACTGTTTCTGTGTAATTAAACCTCGTCTTGTGTTTTATTGTGATTATAATCACGATCAACAAATTAAAGGCAAAAAACACAAAAGTAATTTGATGATCTTTAAAAAGGCCCAGATAAAAAGTGACGGTATCGGTATAAGTGATACTGAGCCCTGTGTTTATTTAGTATCAAATCGATGCCAGAATTTGTAGTATCATCTATGTCACAGTTTGGAGCCCTGGCCTGCAGACGAGAGTTAAAGGCCTACTGAAATGACATTTTTTTATTTAAACGGGGATAGCAGATCCATTCTATGTGTCATACTTGATCATTTCGCGATATTGCCATATTTTTGCTGAAAGGATTTAGTAGAGAACATCGACGATAAAGTTTGCAACTTATGGTCGCTGATAAAAAAAGCCTTGCCTGTACCGGAAGTAGCGTGACGTCACAGGTTGAAGGGCTCCTCACATTTCCCCATTGTTTACAATGTAGCGAGAGCGATTCGGACCGAGAAAGCGACGATTACCCCATTAATTTGAGCGAGGATGAAAGATTTGTGGATAAGGAACGTGAGAGTGAAGGACTAGAGTGCAGTGCAGGACGTATCTTTTTTCGCTCTGACCGTAACTTAGGTACAAGGGTTCATTGGATTCCACACTTTCTCCTTTTTCTATTGTGGATCACGGATTTGTATTTTAAACCACCTTGGATACTATATCCTCTTGAAAATGAGAGTTGAGAACGCGAAATGGACATTCACAGTGACTTTTATCTCCACGACAATACATCTGCGAAGCACTTTAGCTACGGAGCTAACGTGATAGCATCGGGCTTAAATGCAGATAGAAACAAAAGAAATAAACCTCTGACTGGAAGGATAGACAGAAAATCAACAATACTATTAAACCATGGACATGTAACTACACGGTTAATGCCTTCCAGCCTGGCGAAGCTTAACAATGCTGTTGCTAACGACGTCATTGAAGCTAACTTAGCTACGGGACCTCACGGAGCTAACGTGATAGCATCGGGCTTAAATGCAGATAGAAACAAAAGAAATAAACCCCTGACTGGAAGGATAGACAGAAAATCAACAATACTATTAAACCATGGACATGTAACTACACGGTTAATGCTTTCCAGCCTGGCGAAGCTTAACAAGGCTGTTGCTAACGACGCCATTGAAGCTAACTTAGCTACGGGACCTCGTCAGAGCTATGATAAAAACATTAGCGCTCCACCTACGCCAGCCCTCATCTGCTCATCAACACCCGTGCTCACCTGCGTTCCAGCGATCGACGAAGGACTTCACCCGATCATAGATGCGGTCGGCGGCTAGCGTCGGATAGCGCGTCTGCTATCCATCTCAAAGTCCTCCTGGCTGTGTTGCTGTAGTCCGCCGCTAATACACCGATCCCCGCTACAGCTTTCTTCTTTGCAGTCTTCATTGTTTATTAAACAAATTGCAATAGATTCACCAACACAGATGTCCAGAATACTGTGGAATTTTGAGATGAAAACAGAGCTTTTTGTATTGGATCCAATGGGGTCCGAATACTTCCGTTTCAACCATTGACATCACGCGCATACGTCATCATACATAGACGTTTTCAACCGGAAGTTTTGCGGGAAATTTAAAATTGCACTTTATAAGTTAACCCGGCCGTATTGGCATGTGTTGCAATGTTAAGATTTCATCATTGATATATAAACTATCAGACTGCGTGGTCGGTAGTAGTGGGTTTCAGTAGGCCTTTAAGTGCAGCAGCCAGTGAGCTAAAGGACCTGAGCTATCAACTCAACTGTCCAGCGCGGCTCTTAAGGCACCTAGAAGTGAGGTTTACACAACTTATAGTCACACTTAGAATAGATAAAAGCAATACGTATCCGGAAGTAGGATGTTGGTGACCAAAATAAGAGCTGTTCAAATGCCAGCTACATCACATACCTTCAGAATCAATACCGGAAACACTTTTATTTTGGCGAATCCAACTTAATACAAACAAAAAACACAGCTGTTCTATAACCACATCGTTTTGAGTTTAAAGTGTGTTTAATTAAGTTAAGATGCCATTTCCCCCCAAAAGGACGGTCGAAAATGCCAAACGCACCACATGTTTTGATGATAGCAATGCTAGTTGTCGCATCATACGCGTCATCGTTTCGAAAGTTTAATTCGGTACAATCAACGTCGTCATGTGTGCCTGTGTATGTGTTTCAGCCCTACCGGATTAAGAGGTTGAATAAAGCCCGGCAGTCAAAAACGGGTTTGAAAACAACAGCTTGAGTTGAAGCATGGGAAGTGTATCTCGCGGCAAAATAAAGGTGCACTCGGTTTTCAACACCGGCCACCCAGAGCACGATATTGTCACACTAAAGCAGCTTTCAAATAATGTAATTCACGGTTACAGCATTTGACAACAACATTTGCGATAATGCAACAATGTCAACAACAGTGGATTACACATACTAAATAAATTAAAACAAACACATTTCAAAGAGTTACTGACAGGGGTAGAGAGTCTCTTGACACCCGGGCGGCGGCGTGCGGTGATATATTTTCAACGCCCTCATATCGCGATGAAGTAGCAGCTTGCTTGATATATCCACTGCCTCACCTAGTTCCCCCCACTATTGGTAACATTAGCAAGCTAGGTGGACGTCAAGTGCTGCGCAGCATTTGCAAAAGCGAGGCGGTAAGGCATACCAAACACAAGTTAAACGCTAATAAGTTTGAATCCGACGTGTCGCACTTTGTAGCTATCAGTTGCAGCCGTGTGGTGAGTGTGTGTGGCGGCCAGCTCGCAGTGCCGGTGTTAGCACGCTTCCCTGGTAGGTAATGTGTGTTAGCTTAGCAGCGAATCGACGTCAACTCTTATCATCATGTCGCCTTTGCTAGTTTAGCATGAATGCAAGCAAATGACCACATAGTGGCTGCACTTCCTTTAAATATTACGTTGCAATGCAATACTGTAAGGCCTCCTCGCCACGCAACATTTGATGTTGTGTGCACAAACAATTCCGTGCATCATTCGTTATGTTGTTTTTCCATTTGAAATAAGATTGCAAACTCCCTGAGGGGAAAAAAAGGGACACCTTGCTGGGCTGGTCGACCCAATTCTTGTGTTGCCTTTTTTATTTGTGTGAAAGGAGTTTTATAATATCTACACAAGTTGAATGGAGACACCTGGACTCTTCTTGTTTGCATATGACCTAAAAACTGACAATCTCTACATTTATATTTTTATTAAGGCTGTCAAACGGTTAAAATATGTAATTGCGATTAATCGCTGTTTGTTTATGGTTAACTTAAAATTAACTGCAATAATCGCAGATCGATATAATTTAAGTGTACTCTCGACAGGTCAAGTTTTTAATCGCCATGACTGGACAATTGGTTTCTTTTTCTGAAATGTTTTTAAACATTGTGCTTTTTAAAACTGCTCAACACATAATGGACATAAACATGCTTTTAATGACAATTATTAAAAATGACATGCACTGTGGTGGTGTCTTGCCAGAGTTTGTATATTGTAGGAACACATTTGTATTCCTGCTGTAGGAGCACTTGCATTCAGAGGAGAGGAGCTACACATCCATGTTTAGATACCAGGGGCCGTATTTATCAAGCGTCTTAGAGTGCCATTTTACACTTAAGTCCTGAGAATTTGCGAAATTTAGTCCTACTCTCAAACTTAAGAATAAAAGCTATTTATGAACTTTCTTAAGTCTAAGAATCACTCCTACTCTCCACGATATTTAAGAGACCTTCAGAGGTGTCCTAAGTGGTTAGGAGTTGCCAGCGGGGGATGGCACTGAGGCGAGAGAGACGTGCGCAAACTTTCAGGGAGCGGAAGGATGTCCTGGCTTTGTTTGATGACGAGCAGCTGATCAAACGGTATCGTTTAGACAGAGCGGGTATTTTTTTTGTCACAGATTTAATAATTTTCGATTCCATGTTGATTTCTGCATGTGGCTGCAGTGGGCTAGTATATATAGAGCCACCCACACCAGTTTCAAATTAGTTGCCTAATTAATGAATTGGAAAGAAAAGGAAACATTTATTTTTTATTCATTGCCAATATTGTTTGTTTGTTTTGTATTATTTTGTAGTTTATTGTCAAAATATACACTCCCATTGTCCACTTAAAGGCCTACTGAAATGAATTTTTTTTATTTAAACGGGGATAGCAGATCTATTCTATGTGTCATACTTGATCATTTCGCGATATTGCCATATTTTTGCTGAAAGGATTTAGTATAGAACAACGACGATAAAGATTGCAACTTTTGGTATCTGATAAAAAAAAGGCTTGCACCTACCGGAAGTAGCGTGACGTAGTCAGTTGAACATATACGCAAAGTTCCCTATTGTTTACAATGATGGCCGCATGAAGTGAGAGAGATTCGGACCGAGAAAGCGACAATTTCCCCATTAATTTGAGCGAGGATGAAAGATTTGTGGATGAGTAAAGTGCAAGTGAAGGACTAGTGGGGAGTTGAAGCTATTCAGATAGGGAAGATGCTGTGAGAGCCGGGGGTGACCTGATATTCAGCTGGGAATGACTACAACAGTAAATAAACACAAGACATATATATACTCTATTAGCCACAACACAACCAGGCTTATATTTAATATGCCACAAATTAATCCTGCATAAAAACACCTGCGTGTTTGTTATGCTAGCTCCTAGCTCCTCTGCTAGCTCCTAGCTCCATAGAACACGCCAATACAATTCAAACACCTGATCAACACACACAATCACTCAGCCCAAAAGACCGTTCACCTAACCCAAGGTTCATAAAGCTTATATATTTTTAAAAAGTTACGTACGTGACGCGCACGTACGGTACGGTACGTGTTATGCTAGCTCCTAGCTCCTCTGCTAGCTCCCAGCTCCACAGAACACGCCAATACAATTCAAACACATGATCAACACACACAATCACTCAGCCCAAAAGACCGTTCACCTAACCCAAGGTTCATAAAGCTTATATATTTTAAAAAAGTTACGTACATACGCAAAAAAAAGCCAAAGCTGCATACTCACAGTAGCACGTCTGCGTCTTTGTCATCCAAATCAAAGTAATCCTGGTAAGAGTCTGTGTTGTCCCAGTTCTCTACAGGCGTCTGTGTATCCAAATCAAAAGTCCTCCTGGTTAGAGTCTCTGTTATCCGAGTTCTTCCATCTTGACTGCATCTTTCGGGAATGTAAACAAAGAAGCGCCGGCTGTGTACTGTTGTGGCTGACTACGTTCGAAAAATACGTCCATTTCGCACCGACAACTTTCTTCTTTGCTTGCTCGGCTTCCTTCTCCATAATGCAATGAACATGATTGAAACAGATTCACGAACACATATGTCCAGAATACTGTGGAATTGTGAAATGAAAACAGAGCTTTTTCGTATCGGCTTCAATGTGGAAGGCATACCCGTGTTCGCCGGGCTACGTCACACGCATACGTCATCCTCAGAGGCGTTTCGAACCGGAAGTTTAGCGGCAAATTTAAAATGTCACTTTATAAGTTAACCCGGCCGTATTGGCATGTGTTATAATGTTAAGATTTCATCATTGATATATAAACTATCAGACTGCGTGGTCGGTAGTAGTGGGTTTCAGTAGGCCTTTAAATATTTCTAAGATATTTCTTTATTCATAGACAAGGGATTCCCTTCCGTGATTGGTCATTTCTATGGACACAGAAATGACGTCACCTAAAATTCCGTTTACGGCACATAGTAATGTCGTAATTCAGCTCTGAGTGTGACACTTAAGATTCAGTCCTACACTTCGCTGAAAGTGTGAGTAAGACGCTTGATAACTAACTTTTAAGTGCAGCTTTCAGCAAATAATTTCTTTACTCATAAGTCAACTCTTAGCAGACTTCTTAGGAGTCATTCTAAGAAGCTTGATAAATACGGCCCCAGATTCACACATCCATCCATCCATTTTCTACCACTTGTCCCTTTTGGGGTCGCGGGGGGTGCTGGAGCCTATCTCAGATGCATTCAGAGGAGAGGAGCAACACATCCATGTTTAGATACCAGTTTCACACATCCATCCATCCATTTTCTACTTCTTGTCCCTTTTGGGGTCGCGGGGGGTGCTGGAGCCTATCTCAGCTGCATTCGGGCGGAAGGTGGGGTACACCCTGGACAAGTCGCCACCTCATGGCAGACCAGTTTCACCCATTAACACAACATGTGGATTGTTACAATCATGGTTTGCTTGGCAAATATGTTTGGTAATGTAATCTGTGATATTTCTACCTGAATAAATGCTTTCTGATATTCTGTACATTACATGTTGTACAAGTTAATGGTATTCATATCTCTGCATGACAATGTTTTAACCTTCTCTATTATGTAATAATAAACATTATGTAATTGCGGACTTTCAACTAGAACAGGTGATTAAATAATCCATCCATCCATTTTCTACCACTTGTCCCTTTCGGGGTCACGGGGGGTGCTGGAGCTTATCTCAGCTGCATTCAGGCGGAAGGCGGGGTACACCCTGGACAAGTCTCCACCTCATCGCAGTGCCAATAATATAGACTTTTTTTCAATCTGCCAGAAAACATTTGTTTATATAGAAATATCACAGATTACATCACAAAACATCTTTGGGACAGCATGATCATAATGTAAGATGATTTTTCTTTTGGTTATAGTTGTTGGACCGGATTTGCAAGTAGCGCTATTATTGTGAAGCTGGAAGTATGTGATTAGTATGAGAGGTGTCTTGTAATGTTTTGATGATGTGAATGTCTCCGGTAAAAAATGACTAGACTTACTGCTTCCTGTCTTTCTTCTCTGTTGAGCTTTTATTCCGTTTTACTAAAGCAGTTAGTGTAACAATCTACATTTTATATTATCAATGCATTCAACCGTAATCCAAACATGGAAGTAAAGCTCCACCCCTATGCAAGCGGCAAAGCACGGCAGCACGCATTTGCTCCAATGATGTCTCACGACGATCGAACTTGCCCTGGCTTTGGATCTGAGATTTCCATAATATACCCTTTTTTTGTGCATTTTCGAGCTTGTGGGTCAACAGTAATTAGCTGCAATTCCATTGCAGTTTTTCGCAACATAAAAGCGATATCTGAGCCGAGGATGTCGTTGTGGCTTGTGCAGCCTTTTGAGTTACTTCTAAAATTTAGACAATGTACATTTTGCGTCATGAGCCGCAATCCTCGTAAATTCTCAGAGTGACAGCAGCCAAGGCAGAACGAACAGATGGCTGAAAAGTCGATCGGCAATGAGTTTGAAAAGTGCTCTATCAGTCACGCTGGCATCCATTGGCCTAGTCTGTACAGACTGTTGTGAAGCGTTTGTCATTTGAACCAATCTATTGATATTTTACAGCCTATTTTTAATTTGCACGTTAATAAAAATACGGGACAAAGTTTGTCCCTTGACAGCGCAATACGGTACACATACTTTTGTTTCCAGATACAGGACAATTCTGTTTTTCAAGGGACGGTTGGCAACCCTAATTTGGAACCACCACTAAAAACATGGATAACTATGCATGTTTTTTAGTAATTATTATTATTTATTTTTTCAAAAGAATGATTAGTTTTTCTTACATATATTTATTGAATCAAATGTGTGCATATAAATGTACATTTTGTGAATCTTTTTGATACGCCGAGTTCACCCGGTAGTAGTTTGATGTAGATTTGGGACCGGGAGGATTAAGAATACTTACAATGGCAAGTTTAGAGGCTTTTACTGACACATTACACTTCTGTTGACATGATTACATGTTTGGAAAGCGGCAAAACACAAAAAATAAAAGGGGTCCTACAATGCAAAACCAACTTTTTTTACCTATTGGTACATGTTTTTGTGTGTTTGAAATCAAATTGTGGAGATATTTATAAAACAATCTTGCCTTCCTTCATACTTCTTCCAAATGAGCCTTTTGGAATTTTTTCTGCCTTGTGATGTCAGCAGAGATCTTATATCTGGTAGTAATTTACCCAAAGTGCTTTGCACGAGTCCGCTATTGTAGTCCGCGCTGTAGTCAATAAGCTCCCTTTTTTTCTATCCTCTTGTTGTGGGGCAGACTGACTCGTACATGCACATGCATCCTTCGCTGTTCTATCCATCCATCTTCTTCCGTTTATCCGAGGTTGAGTCGTGAGCCTCTCCCCCAGCCACTTTGTCAAGCTCCTCCCGGGGATCCCGACCCGTTCCCAGGGTAGCTGGTCCTGTCCGCTCAGTTTTTATATTTCATTTTTTGTCTTTCAAAATAAAATTCAATCTATCCAATCTTTTTTTGTTGATTTAGTTTCCATCTTTAAGAGAAAATTCCATGACCAAAACATACACTAGCCAGCTTATCTGTAGGCTCAATGTTTTATTTAATAGATACAGTATGATAGGATAGACTTTATTCATTCCACGGAGGGGAAATAATGTGGTTGCAGATTCAAAAAGTCCACAAAAAATATGTTGAAAACAAGATAGAAACACAAAAAAATTGTGTTTGTCCACACACGTTGCAGTTGTATGTGTGAAATATGTATTTATTGCAAGAAAATTTATTTTTCGTTGTTTTAATTTTGTATTTGTATGTAGAAATGGTGCAGCTGAAGTTGCAGGTATGGTAAATTTCAAAAACTTCATAGGTAATTGTGTATTGATGTAGTCCTTGTTTAGAACATTTAAGTGAAAAAATGGCCTTTATTGATTTTCTAGTGTTGGTTTGAAATGGAAAAGCAAACGATCGAATGATACACAGATTCCAACATCAGTGATCATTGAATTTTTCAGTATTTTGGTTTTCAAAAATTGCACAGTTTTGCCTAATATGATACATTCATTAATTACCGGTATGTTGTTTTTCATGTGGGGCAGCACGTTGGAACAGGGGTTAGTGCACGTGCCTCACAATACGAAGGTCCTGAGTTCAATCCTAGGCTCGGGATCTTTCTGTGTGGAGTTTGCATGTTCTCCCCATGACTGTGTGGGTTCCCTCCGGGTACTCCGGCTTCCTCCCACCTTCAAAGACATGCACCTGGGGATAGACTGATTGGCAACACTTAATTGGCCCTGGTGTGTGAATGTTGTCTGTCTGTCTGTGTTGGCCCTGTGATGAGGTGGCGACTTGTCCAGGGTGTACCCCGCTTACCGCCCGAATGCAACTGAGATAGGCTCCAGCAACCCCGAAAGGGACAAGCAGTAGAAAATGGATGGATGGATGTTTTTCATGTTGGCTACTGTCTGCATGATTTCTGCCACTAACTGAGAAAGAATGGCAAAATGGCGTGTGCCCTTAATGAAAATGATTTACCAACACATTCTACCAATCAATTGTTTTCATTGCTGAAGTCATACCGTCTTTAAATTCAGTTAAATTCTGCTGTGAGTTTTTTTGGACTTGTTGAAAATGACTTGTTCTGCACCTTGCATAGAGTATGGTTTGGGAGCAAGGCGTGCAAGTTTTTCAAAATAAGAGGTCTCCAATTTAGTCAAAGTGTCATCTGCAAGGGAGTCATACTTGGCTTGTTGATTGAGATAATTGTTGTAAACAGCCAAACCTTTATCTAGATTCGCTTGTCAGATAGCGTAATTAATACTGCCAATGCCTCATTCAGCTCGTCTAATCAGCGGCCCATACACGCAATAATTGTGATGCATTTACACAGGCAATTATTGTCTCACGGTCGAAATGTGCAGAGATTAAATTTACAGCATGCAAGGTGCCTCCGCGGATAACGATGAGCATATTAATACGGTTTTTCGCAAAGGAATCGGTTGGAATTAGGTTAGATGCACCATAATCGGCCGGGTTATAAGATTATCCCCTCGTGAAACATACTTTGGCGTTCACCATTATCAATATTATGTGCACCATCTAATATGAAGAATTGTTTGCTCACTATACGCTTAAAGTGCTCATTATAGTTTAAATTATAATTATGTAATAGCTTAATTAAATGTGCACACAGTAGGTATGAAATGTTCCTATTACGGTGGTTGTGACCAAAAAGATGTGGGTGCTGTGATCTGTGTGGCGGAAAACAGCGAATATTTTTTTTTATTTTTTATTAATGCACACATGTTAAAACTGCAATTTCAATGTTGATGTGAATTATAACAATTTATACCGATCGACCATGAGTGATATCCGGCCGATAGCGATACAGATCACATGTAATAACAGTACATTTTTCAGTTTATTCATTGAATGCTATTGATAGTTTAACAATATCAGCACAATATTTGGTTGAATTAAACAGTCATTGGTAAACAAAATTTTAAAAAAAATCTATTATGCATTGAAATCCTTTTCGCTCTCAAAGTCTTCCTGTGTCTAATGAATTATTCCCTGAATTTGTAAATGTTAACAAAATTTTTTTTTAATGAAATACAAAATATCAACCTAATCACTCTAGTATCGATTATTTACTTATATTTACCTTGGTGTCGACACCACAAATTTATGGATCGATCCGCTTTTCTTACTTGCTGTACACTTCTGGCGTTGACAATGTTGACACATCAACAGTTACCAGCTTTTAAATTATCCTTTCTTAATAATCTACTTGTCAATTTCCTGTTAATAACTGCTTACTTTTGCTGTAATGTGCTTCCATCTACACTTCTTATACTTTAATAAGCAGGTATTTCTTGGTGTTAGTGTTGTTTCTAGCATGCCTGTTCCTGCTTTCTCTTAGTGTATAACATGTTTAGCACCATTCTAATACTTGACAATGATATTTAAGATACCAAGAAAATGCGTTTATTTGCTGTAATGGAAGTGATTATTTTTAACTTAAGAGAGTGTGCCTACACTGTGTATGGACATACACACTTAGCTTCTAGCTAGTCAACTGGGGGAATAAATACAATATCAGCCAAAATTGACCGATACTGATCGGTGGCACATCCCTAGTTTTATAGTGTTTTTAATGACAACTGCAAAACGAGCCTAGCGTATTTGGTTGATGTGACATCATGTGGGTTCGCTTCCTGTTGCAGGCACCTTTCGTACCATAGTCCTCAGAGTATAGATCGATCACTCTAGTTTAAGAGAGCACAGGCCGTGAGTTGAAGGTGCACAATTGAATAGCATTTAAAGAAATATTGAGTGAATCAGTTTGAATCAGGAATCATGTTGAATCAAGAACCAATTCTACAAAACCCAAAACCAGTGAAGTTGGCACATTGTGTAATTCGTAAATAAAAACAGAATACAATCAATCAATCAATCAATCAATCAATGTTTATTTATATAGCCCTAAATCACAAGTGTCTCAAAGGGCTGTACAAGCCACAACGACATCCTCGGTACAGAGCCCACATACGGGCAAGGAAAACTCACCCCAATGGGACGTCAATGTGAATGACTATGAGAAACCTTGGAGAGGACCGCATATGTGGGTAACCCCCCCCCCTCTAGGGGAGACCGAAAGCAATGGATGTCGAGAGGGTGTCTGACATAATATTGTGAAAGTCCAACACATCAGCGAAAGTCCAGTCTATGGTGGGGCCAGCAATTCTTGATGGGCTGATTTGATTTACAAAACCCAAAACCAGTGAAGTTGGCACGTTGTGTAAATAGTAAATAAAATCAGAATAAAATGATTTGCAAATACTTTTCAACCGATATTCAATTGAATAGACTGCAAAGACAAGATACTTAACGTTCAAACTGGAAAACTTTATTTTTTGCAATTAGCAGCTCATTTGGATTTTGATGCCTGCAACAATGATTTTCTAATCCTTTTCAACTTATATTCAATTGAATAGACTGCAAGACAAGATATTTAATGTTCGAACTGAAGAACTAAATTTTTTTTGCAAATAATCATTACCTTAGAATTTAATGGCAGCAACACATTGCAAAAAAGTTGGCACTTGGGCATTTTTACCACTGTGTTTTACCACTGTGTTACATGGCCTTTCCTTTTAACAACGTTTGGGAACTGAGGAGACCAATTTTTGAAGCTTTTCAGGTGGAATTCTTTCCCATTCTTGCTTGATGTACAGCTTAAGTTGTTCAACAATCCGGGATCTCCGTTGTGGTATTTTAGGCTTTATATTACGTCACACATTTTCACTGGGAGACAGGTCTGGACTACAGGCAGGCCAGTCTAGTAACCGCACTCTTTTACTATAAAGCCACGCTGCTGTAACACGTGGCTTGGCTTTGTCTTGCTGAAATAAGCAGGGGCGTCCATGATAACGTTGCTTGGATGGCAACATACTGTATGTTGCTCCAAAACTTGTATGTACATTCCAGCATTAATGGGGCCTTCACAGATGTGTAAGTTACCCATGCTTTGGGCACTAATACACCCCCATACCATCACAGATGCTGGCTTTTCAACTTTGCACCTATAACAATCCGGATGGTTCTTTTCCCCTTTTGGTCCGGAGGACACAACGTCTACAGTTTCCAAAAACAGTTTGAAATGTGGACTCGTCAGACCACAGAACACTTTTTCACTTTGTATCAATCCATCTTAGATGAGCTCAGGCCCAGCGAAGCCGGCGGCGTTTCTGGGTGTTGTTAATAAATGGCTTTGGCTTTGCATTGTAGAGTTTTAACTTGCACTTACAAATGTAGCGACGAACTGTAGTTACTGACAGTGGTTTTCTAAAGTGTTCCTGAGTCCATGTGGCGATATCCTTTACACACTGATGTCGCTTTTTGATGCAGTACCGCCTGTGGGATCGAAGGTCAAGGGCATTCAATGTTGGTTTTCAGTCTTGCTGCTTACGTGCAGTGATTTCTCCAGATTCCCTGAAACTTTTTGATGATATTACAGACCGTAGATGGTGAAATCCCTAAATGCCTTGCAATAGCTCGTTGAGAAATGATGTTTTTAAACTGTTGGACAATTTGCTCCCACATTTGTTCACAAAGTGGTGACCCTCGCCCCAACCTTGTTTGTGAATGACTGAGCATTTTATAGAAGCTGCTTTTATACCCAAGCATGGCACCCACCTGTTCCCAATTAGCCTGTTCACCTGTGGGATGTTCCAAATAAGTGTTTGATGAGCACTCCTCAACTTTCTCAGTCTTCTTTGCCACTTGTGCCAGCTTTTTTGAAACATGTTGCAGGCATCAAAATCCAAATGAGCTGCTAAATGCAAAAAATAAAGTTTTCCAGTTTGAACGTTAAGTATCTTGTCTTTACAGTCTATTCAATTGAATATCGGTTGAAAAGTATTTGCAAATCATTGTATTCTGATTTTATTTACTATTTACACAACGTGCCAACTTCACTGGTTTTGGGTTTTGTAAATCAAATCAGCCCATCAAGAATTGGAATCCTATTAAATCGTGAGTTGTTGAAAGATTCACATACCGTATTTTTCGGAGTATAAGTCGCTCCGTAGTATAAGTCGCACCGGCCGAAAATGCATAATAAAGAAGGAAAAAAACATAAGTCGCACAGGAGTATAAGTCGCATTTTTTGGGGAAATTTATTTGATAAAACCCAACACCAAGAATAGACATTTGAAAGGCAATTTAAAATAAAGAATAGTGAACAACAGGCTGAATAAGTGTACGTTATATGACGCATAAATAACCAACTGAGAATGTGCCTGGTATGTTAACGTAACATATTATGGTAAGAGTCATTCAAATAACTATAACATATAGAACATGCTATACCTTTACCGAACAATCTGTCACTCCTAATCGCTAAATCGGATTAAATCTTATACTTCTAGTCTCTTACGTGAATGAGCTAAATAATATTATTTGATATTTTACGGTAATGTGTTAATAATTTCACACACAAGCCGCTCCCGAGTATAAGTCGCACCCCCGGCCAAACTATGAAAAAAACTGTGACTTATAGTCCGAAAAATACGGTAACTTGTGTTTATTCAGGGGGTAAAAAAAAGAAATTTTCGAATGAATCGCGATTCTTATTTGTAACGATACTTATTGGATTAATTTTTTAAAAACTGTCCTGTCTTGCCACTCAGGCAAATCATATTGTTGATGTAGATGATCTATATCTGCTGTACAGATTTACTTTAGAAAAGAGAAGTGTGGGATACTTCTCTTGTTGCCTTATTTGTATTTGACTTTATTAAATATTTGGGTAGAATTTTATGAAATAAAACCGGTTTTCTTTTAAAGGCCTATTGAAACCCACTACTACCGACCACGCAGTCTGATAGTTTATATATTAATGATGAAATCTTAATATTGCAACACATGCCAATACGGCCGGGTTAACTTATAAAGTGCAATTTTAAATTTCCCGCTAAACTTCCGGTTGAAAACGTCTATGTATGATGACGTATGCGCGTGACGTCAAACGTTGAAACGGAAGTATTCGGACGCCTTTGAATCCAATACAAAAAGCTCTGTTTTCATCTCAAAATTCCACAGTATTCTGGACATCTGTGTTGGTGAATCTTTTGCAATTTGTTTAATGAACAATGAAGACTGCAAAGAAGAAAGTTGTAGGTGGGATCGGTGTATTAGCGGCTGGCTGCAGCAACACAAACAGGAGGACTTTGAGGTGGATAGCAGACGCGCTATCCGACGCTAGCCGCCGACCGCATTGGTGATCAGGTGAAGTCCTTCGTCGCACCGTTGATTGCTGGAACGCAGGTGAGCACGGGTGGTGATGAGCAGATGAGAGCTGGCGTAGGTGGATAGCTAATGTTTTTAGCATAGCTCTGTGAGGTCCCGTTGCTAAGTTAGCTTCAATGGCGTCGTTAGCAACAGCATTGTTAACCTTCGCCAGGCTGGAAAGCATTAACCGTGTATTTATGGTTTAATAGTATTGTTGATTTTCTGTCTATCCTTCCAGTCAGGGGTTTATTTCTTTTGTTTCTATATGCAGTTAAGCCCAATGCTATCACGTTAGCTCCGTAGCTAAAGTGTTTCGCCGATGTATTGTCGTGGAGATAAAAGTCACTGTGAATGTCCATTTCGCTTTCTCGACTCTCATTTTCAAGAGGATATAGTATCCGAGGTGGTTTAAAATACAAATCCGTGATCCACAATAGAAAAAGGAGAGAGTGTGGAATCCAATGAGCCAGCTTGTACCTAAGTTATGGTCAGAGCGAAAAAAGATGCGTCCTGCACTGCACTCTAGTCCTTCACTCTCACGTTTCCTCATCCACAAATCTTTCATCCTCGCTCAAATTAATGGGGTAATCGTCGCTTTCTCGGTCCGAATCGCTCTCGCTGCATTGAAAACAATGGGGAAATGTGAGGAGCCTTTCAACCTTTGACGTCATGCTACTTCCGGTACAGGCAAGGCTTTTTTTATCAGTGACCAAAAGTTGCGAACTTTATCGTCGATGTTCTCTACTAAATACTTTCAGCAAAATTATGGCAATATCGCGAAATGATCAAGTATGACACATAGAATGGATCTGCTATCCCCGTTTAAATAAAAAAAATTCATTTCAGTAGGCCTTTAAGTAATACAGCAATTTATCACAGCTGTTTATCTTTTATGAACGAATGTAGTTAATCATACAACTAGCACCCAATGTTATTAAAAAAAGTATGGATTTTGTGTGTTGGCCCTGTGATGAAGTGGCGACTTGTCCAGGGTGTACCCCGCCTTCCGCCCGAATGCAGCTAAGATAGGCTCCAGCACCCCCCGCGATCCCCAAAAAAAGGGACAAGCGGTAGAAAATGGATGCATTTTGAATCGGGAATTGTTTTGAATCGATTCTGAATCGAATCGTTACTGAATTGTGTGGTGCCCAAAGATTCACATCCCTAGTGTTTATACAAGTTTAGTTTGGGGGTATGTTGTTTCTTTTATTGTCTCTTGTATTTATGTTAGCATGTAATCTAACTAGCCAGTCATTAGTGTACTAGCTTACTTCTCTGGTAAATTAACTGTTGAGTATCACCGGTCTGTGAGTTTATCAAAGTGCAGTTGATAATCACGGTTTTACCATAATTTTGATTTAAGTTTTACGACGGTTTATCATTAATACTGTTCATTTTATATACCGTTTATCGTATTAATGATAAACTGCTTTGGAGGTACACCTGGGCTGATAACACATTTTGCTCAACGATATATTGTTCAACAAATTATTGCCGTTAACAATATTATTGTCAGCATTATTTTGAGACTGAATAAATACTAATGTACTCATAAAATAAAATATTGCAAGTATTTTTTTTTTTAAGCAACCTTTTTTTAACCATTATAGTTGAAAATTCAGGAATGTCTAATTATTCTAAACAAGTAAACAAACCTAAAAATGAAATAGACTCAATATCCATCCATCCATTCTCTGTCTGGAAAAATTACGCTTGATTGTATATTAAAAATCTTGAATTGCAGTTTTTTTTTCCCGCAGTTGGAAAAACGGTCTGTTTTGTTGGTTTTTTGGGGGGGAGGAGCTGTGTTGCTGTCACTTTTCAAAAATGCGGTCTTGTTGCTCACTTGTTAAAAGCAGTATTCTCACACCGGACATTTGGCTTTTCAATCCTTTTTTTTTTCTCCTAATTTTTGTTACCGCCTGGTTCTTCTTACGAACCGAGTCATGCTCTATTGCGGGGGTCAGCAACCTGTGGCTCTCAAGCTGCATGCGGCTCTTTATTGCCGCCCTATTGGCTCCATGGAGCATTTTTATAATGAAAATGGAAAAAGATGGGGGGGAAATAATTGTTTTGTTTTAGTATGTTTTTTGAGCACAAACATGACACAAACCTTCCCAGTGATTAGAAAGCCCACTGTTTAATATGTTTGTGTGTATGCTTCACTGATGAGAGTATTTTGGTGAACATCGTTTTGGACCTACTAATTTCGGTGGTTCTTGAACACACCATAGTGTGGACTGTGACGCAACAGTTTGTTTACATGTCAAATCTTCCGCTCCTTCTTTCACATTTTGTCCACCAAACGTTTCGTACTGTGCGTGAATGCACATAGGTGCGCTTTGTTGTTGTTGACTTGTTTGAGTGCTAATCAGGCATATTTGGTCAGTGCATGACTGCAAGTTAATCAATGCTAACATGCTATTTAGGCTAGCTGTATGTACATATTGCATCATTATACCTCATTTGTAGGTACATTTGAGCTCATTTAATATCCTTTACTTTTAGCCTCTTTGTATATAATTTAGTTTTGCATGACACATTATCTGTATGTAATATTGGCTGCATTTCATATTGTTGTGTGCCATGTTGTTCCAGACCACAGCAAACATTACCTAGCTTGCCAAAGATTGGAATAAAACCATTAAAAGAAGACAGTCTGCCTTGGACACACACATTTATACCTTTGGCTAATAGAAAACAGTACCGGTAATTTAGAGTTATCTCACCTTCTGAGTAGCCTCTGATTTACTAATGGTTTCTAATGTTGTAAAAATGTGTAGATTAAATATTACATTTGAGCATTTCTGTCAACAAAGATTTGCTTCAGCCTGTGACAGTCATTTTGATAGTAGGCTATTGTAGCTAATATAGACACTTACGTAATGTGTTGCCTTCATTATAAGACTTTTATACGGCTTTTTAAATTATTCGCGGCTCCAGATAGATTAGTTTTTTGTATTTTTGGTCTTTCAACGTTTTGGGTTGCCGACCCCTGCTCTAGTGGGTCAACTCTCTCTGTCCGTAAATCACCATGTGCAAACTTCAACAGCATTCACTCTTTTCGTTGCTTTAAGCAGCTGCGTGCGTTTGTACCATAAAAAGAAGTGGGTGAATTGTCTTGTCCTCATTAAGTGTCTTTGACTCTTTGTGCAGTGCAGTGGAGCCGCTGTTAGCATGTAGCAGGTAACATGGGCAGAATGATCACTAAACAAACGCCACCGCACCAGTGTGGGAATATTTCAGTTCAAACCTTTGGAACAAGATGAGCTCGTGAACGGCGACAAGCCAGTTTGCCCAAAGTATGCGAATACAACAAACCTGCACGCCCACTTGAAACACAACCACTCGACAGTCCGCACTCACTTTGCGTTTGGTGAACAGGCCAGGTCAGTGTAAACAAAACCGTGCAAAATGGTGTGTGCTCACAGAAAGTGTGGTAAAATAACATTGTTATAAAACTAGCATTTTTTTTTTTAAAGTGCTGTCATGTTTTGTCATGTCTGAGTTCTTCACTCGGAATCTTACAAACTTAATTTTACTGTTAATACCTCTGTTTGAACTGTAGTGTTTATGTTGTTTTAGCACTTTTAAGAAGGTCCTGACTTGATTGTCAGTTAAATAATGTACAACTCTACCTCTGCCTACATGTTCAATACTGAAGTGCAACTTTGTCAATACTTTATTCAGGTATTTTATCTATTGTTATTGTGTATATTTGAGCCCCCATCCCCTTAAGATATTGTATTGCTTTTGGTTGTAATTTTTATTCAAGTGCAAAATTTTGCTAACAAAGTATATTTAATTTTAATTTATTATTTAACTTGGAGAATTATAAGTTTTCAATCCCACTACAATGTTAAAATACACGAGAAATACAAGTTTATTGCATGTGAAAGGATATACATATATATAGTATTGTGTGTTGTCATTACATCAATGGTTAATTTGGTCGTATAAAAATAATGGCAATACTATTGTTTATCGTAATGATTTGCAGATCCATATATCGTCAAGCAAAATTTGTTATCGGCCCAGGCCTACCGTTCATTTATTTTTACCGTTGAATAATCCCGCTGGGGTGCAGAAGGCGATGTGTGAACAAGAGTGAACCCTCTAGTACGGCCATAGCAATTTATCAATGATGGCGAAGTTATTGAGGTCATTTTCATTCTATTAATTGATTTATTGACTATCAGCTTATGCCATTTGGAAGGGATGATATGGTCCAGTATTGGGGTTGAAGAGGTGTCGCAGCTGTCAACAAGATTAAATAAATAATTCAGCTCCTTCCAGGGGGAAATCTCCCTTTCCTGTATTATCTCGTACAGGCTATTAAATAATGCAGCTACCAATCCATAAAGTGTTTGTTTAATCGGCGACCTTTTCATAAGAAAAAGGAGGCACAATAATAAATTTGCCAGAGACGAGCGGCGCCGTGGAAGGATCGCATCGGCTGTCGCAGCCCGATGCTAGTTGCTAAGTGACAGCAGGAACTTTCCGCCCACAGCGTTTGCTGTTAAAAGTGTCAGTGATGGCGAAAAAAAAACAATCACATAATAGCAGTCTAGGCTTTAGGCCGCAGATCTTGGCGACATTGCGATGAAAGCGCTTTGTGTGTATGTTCGTGCCCTCTCACCTCCACGTCCCATCATCTTGCGTGTACAAAAGAGGTGCGATATTGGGTATTTTAATGACATTTTTAACACTGGTTAATTGTTTCCAGCAGATCCATTTCTAGTTTGCCTCAAGTGGATTGCTGTCTTGAACAAGGTGTCCTTTCAGTGTGTTCAGGTTGCGAGTCAAGTAGGATTAGCCGTAGCTTCGTCGACTTGTGCGAGACGCAGGGTGCCAGCTTTATTGGGACGCCAGCCCAGTGAACAGCTCGGCCTCTCCGCAGCCAGCGCCTCCCCATCGACTCTCCACCTGGTGTTTGAGCACCTAGTACGCGGCGGCCCGCGCCGCCAATGTCCGCCGTCCTCCCTTTTCCATGGTCCTCCGCTCCCTTTCAACGCAGGTTGGCCTCCCCTCGCTCTCTCTACCGCCTCCTCATCATCTCAGTCTCAATCTATCCCTCCCATGTCCCCGCATGCCCTTTCCTCCTCCTCCCCGCCGCTCCCGCCTCCGTCCTAAAGCAGAGTAACTAATGAAGAGACCCATTTAGACTCAGACTTTGGTTCATACAGCCCTCCGTAGCGCCGGTCGGGCGGCCTGACTGGCTGCTCGGGCTCTGACATCACACAGTGGCCAGCTGTTGATTTGGCGCTGTCTCCAAGGCTGGCCGGCTTGATGGGTTGTGGCAGGTAGACTTGTGCTTGCGCAGCGTCGTCCCCTCCCTCTTTGCGAGAACCGTCACCCCCTCCCCTCTCCTCGTGCTCTCCTTTTTAGACCCCCCTCTTCCCACCTCGCACTCTCACTCTTCCGAGCGCGTGTGCAGGAGGCAGCAGCCAGAGGAGCGAGCTGGGAGGCGACTCCAGCCTCCTCTTCAGCAAATAGTGCCTCCTGTCCACCATGGAAACTAAAGAGCCGAGTAGCAGAAGGGATGGAGGGTAGAGCTGCCGGGCAGGTAGGTCCTGCAGCTTCCTGTCTCTTCATATTGTCCTGTGTGTGTTTTTAATGTCTCGCCTATTTTCTCTCTTTCGCTTTTAAAATCAACATCTTTCTTTTGTGCGCTACTTTTGTTGAAGTCAGCGCGATGTTTCTCTTCCCTGTGCCTCGCTTGTCATTAAAGGATAATTAAGGGAGATGACGGCGAGTAAGAGGCTTGGCCGAGCCTCGTTTTTTTCCAGCCGAGCGCAGGTGCAAATTGACTTTAATAACCGTGGCAGACTTTTTTTTGAGTTGCTCAGCCCTCTTGCATGTGACTTTTCCGGGGGGTTTTATTGTCTATCGTCCTAATTGCCCAGATTGATATTCCCCAAGAAGCTCCCCTCTGGGACGGGTAATGGATTACCTACACGCGCTGTTGCAAATTTAATTTATTAATGCCGGCTGCATGCGCTCGGTATCGCCATATGCGACCCGGAGGCAGAGCACGCCGCACAATTAGTGGCTCGTTTATGCTTCTCCACTTAATCTAATCGTCCGTTTGCTGGCGGTTCCTTTTATAGGCCATGTTGCCCTAAAATTAAGGGTAGCAGCGGATGAAAGTGCGATCATTTCATTGGCGTTTTGCACTAATGGCTTCCCGGCTCCCCTGTCAATGCTTCCTGGCTTTGCAATTAGAAGAAACAGCGAGAAAATGCTAGATTAGTTACTCGGCCGAGCGAAACGCAGGAATCAATTTTCCCAGTGCAAACCTGCATCAGCCCCCTAATTAGCCGTTCATGGGGTGTTTTATTTTATTAGCCAGCGTGCATGTCTCGTACCAAACGCAGACCTGTGCTCGGCATGTCACGACGTGCGCGTTGTTTTCTTTCCCGTCGTCAAAATGTCTCATTTTAGGGACTTGGTGTCGGTGTAGTTGTTACTCCAAATTGAAGAGCGATAGGTCGTCGCCCACATATCTTTGTTGTGTCAGTGCTTTTGTTCCACGCCGCCTGGTTGCTTGTTGAAACACAAGCTGTCTTCATAGCTGACATTTATCGTCGGTGATAAATGCGTTTTTTTTTGTTTTGTTTGTATTTTCACCCCCTCTCAACTCCTCGCCGTATCTCTCCACTTGAACCGCAGATAGTTGAACTTGGAGGGGTGGCACTGAGGGTCCTTCACCTCCCACTTGAGGTGGTTTTAGCCCAGGCAAGAGCCCCCGACCCACGCAGAACATAGCCGAGTTGTGGGAGGGAAAGGTGGGAAATTTGCGTGTGAAGAGGACAGAAAATAACTCGCGTGTGCCGGAATGCGCCGGCATCAAGCACGGGGACCCCTCACCTCGCCCGGCGAATTTCTCCACCCGCGCATGTCATCACTTGCAGCCTCTTATGTGGCTCACAGTGATGGGGATTTTTTTCATTAGCCTGCCATCCAACAAAATTGTCCGTAAGAGTCGTCCGCTAAGAGCCTGGAGTATTATCAACTCTGCTCAATAGACGACCATCCGCCTAACCTTGTACTTTCTTTTTTTTTTCTCTCTCTCTTCCCCAATAAAGCAGGAAATGAGGTCAGCCAAAAAAGATCATTGCTTGTTTAAATTAGATTGTATTCTGATGACAAAATGACCTATTCCCATGTTTACCGGATTCTAATTACTCTCTTATTGAAACACCTTCCATTTTGGCTCCGATGCGCTGTGTTGGAGTCTGCTCGTATGGCAGTTTTATGTGTCGGGATGAGGTGAGGTGACACAGAACGATGCCAGAGGGAGCCTCTTTAGGGTCGTTGCGGCGAGCCACTCCCAGTCATTGACGGCACGGCGCCCGAGGATGCACAAATGGTGCGTGCTGCAATTTCAACGGCGAGGAGCCAACGGGCTAATTCGTAGAGCACGCGCGCACAGGCTCGATGTGTGGTCGCGCCGAGACCGTCTGTGCACCGATGCTTTTGTGTGGTGACAGGTATCACGCGCCGATAAAGGCTGCAGCTTCATGCGTAGGAAGGTTGTAGATTTAGCAAGGATTCCACTTGACCCTTTTTCGGCTCGAAACAAAAGAGCGTGTAACGAGCAGCACAGCCAGGCCTGCTTGGCAAATTGGCACCGCTGGGTGCCAGCCTTGGCCCTGCGCCACCGATTTGAGATTAGCGAAAGCAGGAGGAGTAGGGGATACGATGAGAAATGGGTAAGCATGGAGTAATCTGGTGTTTATCAGAAACTATGAGCCGCCACAGCAAGCTAACAAAAGCACTAATGTCCCATTTTGAAAGATATAAGATGATTGTATTTAAAGGTGCTGCACCTTTAAATACCTTTTTAAATAAAAACATTTTAAGAACACCAACAGTTGCTAAAATTATGTTACCAGTAGTGGTTTAAGACCTATGTGTCAAAGTTAAAGCCCGCGGGCCAGATATGAATTATCTATGGCCCCCGGGATGATATTTGATTAGTATTAGAGCCGGCCCGCAGGCCACAGCCGCCTGCTGCCGTTTTGCACGCACCAATACTCCATCAGTGTTGGCGCTAGGAATTTTCAAAATGGGGACCCCATTAAGTCATAAAAATGGGGTCCCACAGTAAATTTTTGGGGTCCCACTTTTTTGTAACCGTTTTAAAAACAAATTATAAATGTATGCATTATCCTGTTATATCTCACATTCTATATTGTTTTGGAAAAAGGTTGTCATAAACGTTAATTCTTTTTTTTTTTTTTTAATACAAAAAACGTTTTTATGCATATGTAAATTTATTCAGTTATAAACATTTATTCACTTTCTTCTTTACTTCATGGATCTAAACTTTACCGCTGCCAGTATTTTTTTCTATATTTTTATTGTAATATTTTTAGAATGTGTTTGTTCTATTTTTGGCCAAAGTAAGACCAAAAAAACAATCTGAAGTTGTCTTTATTTTTTAGTTTTAATGCCATGATTTTGATAGTCCGGCCCGCGTGTGCACATATTTTCCTGCATGCTAAAATGAGCTAAAATGAGTTTGACACATTTTTCACAGTTAGAAGTATAAAAAGATGTGCCGCATGTGAAAAAATAAGATCTTCAAGAACAAAAGGAATCAAGTAGCAAATGTTAGGGTTGCTAATACATTCCTGTTTAACCAGTAAGTACATTTTAACAAGCTTTTCCAAACGCTGCATTCGTAGCGTGACATTATCCTATTTGCTGTGGGGGCGTAGCTTACATGGTCAGACCAGGAAGAGGGCGAGAGAACGCCATCGCCCTCTAGGCAGCCACGGAAAACGGTACCTTTCATTAAAGGGAGTCGGGACCCTTCAACAGAATTACCCTATGCAAGATGGTGTTGTACAGTAACAATACCACATTTTACTGTACCTAAGTCACTTTCTTTTTTCTTTGAAACCCCAACTCGGGTCACCTTGTCGCTCAAAAAAGACTCCTCTAAAATCTAGCCAGGTGATTTGATATGCGTGTGCCACCAAACGAGGGTTCTGAGTGAAGAAATGCTCTCTTTCCCCGCTTCCCTCTGAATACCTAATGTTCCCGTTGCCTCCGCCGCATTCCTCTCTGCGCTCATCCATTATTTATGGCACACCGGCACGCATAGGCCCAAAAATACACGTCGTTGGCCACAAATATTTAAAATCTGCTGACTCTCTGAAGGTGCTGCCGCTCCCAACCCCTGACCTCTCCCAGCCCTAAAAAAAAACAAAAAAAACGCTGTAGCACTAACCTCTGTGCTTCCTTCCACGGCAGGTCAGCGAGGGTCATGTGGGTGTCGGAGGCCCCGGTTGCCGTGCAGAGCAGCTGAAGCAGACATGGAAAATAAGTGTCTGGCGGAATCGGTAGGCTTGGCCCTGTCAACTTCACCAGCCACCTCCTCCTTTGCCACTACCTTCTCAACTGGCTACGCACCAAGTATGTCTTCCCTTTCCAAGTTAGGGAACTGCTATGATTTTTTGAGAGAAAAAAATGTGTCTGAGGGGCCAATGTGTATGTGTGGATAAATTATATGTACACATTTAGCTGTAAAAATCTGCTGTACAGTATGTGTGTTTGGGTCCCTTTTTTTCAGGAACACTAATACCAAAAGTCACAATGTCCAATAGAGTTCTAAAAACTTTATGACGGACCACCCCAAAAAAACGGAATGGAATTTTACATTTTTTTTTACTAAATGGGACACCCAAAATGTGCATTAAAATAAAGAAAGTGGGATTTACAATATTAACTATGAACAATAAAACAGTGAATATTAACAACATATGAACGCCGATCCTCTTCTACTTCTCAGACCAAGCAAAACACAACAAAAATGTAAAAAACAGCAAAATAAGAATGCAAAGTGTAATAAACACCTACAATATGATATATTATCTTGTAAAAATGTGCTTCCACATCTGTTCCTGACACATGCGTTTTGTGCTGGCTGCTCTGAAAACAAACCCCGCCCACTCTGGTTTGTTTCTAGTCTGAGCTGCTGTGACGTAGATTACCGTAATAACTCGTATAACACCATTGAAACACTTTCTATAGTTCAAGACTTACGGTAATTTAAAAACAGCACTGCACATCATAATGGCGACAACAGTTTTGATGTTAAAGGTCTAGAAAAATTATGTAGAACGTCTTGCGGGCTGGATTGAAAATCTTAACGGGCCGCATGTGGTCCGGGGGCCGTATTTTGCCCAGGTCTGCCACACAGTATGACTGGGCGATATGGCTGAAAACTGTATCACAATATGTATTTTTATCAGTTGATATCGATAATTTTTGATATTTTTAATGACCCATCAAAAATAAGGACAAGTAGAGAAATATATTAAATGTGAACATTTTTATTTAAAATGTAACCTTCCTCTGATTATAATCCCCTCAGCTATGAAGCCAGAAAGGAAATTAAATGTGAACACAAACATGGAAAACACTCAACGTAAACAAAATAGTAAAATCACATTGAACATTTAACAATAAGCTCTTAAAATGAAGGTGCAAAAATAAGGAATATGTAAGAAATGCTTAAAGTGTAACAAAGTAGCGCAAAGTGTGAAAATGTAAACAGAAACATGACAACTATTTTCTGCAGCCTTAGCGGCTAAGGTGGTATGGCATTACTGGTCATTTACAGACCATATTGGTCTGACTCCTGTCCCTTTTTAAAAAAATAAATAAAATAAAAACTTTTTTTTTTTTTTAAGTGCCATACTGTCCAGGTGACTAATTTCTCCACAATTTCTTAATTTTTTACCTTCTCTCCTCACTCCATTCAAAGAACAAGATGTTGCAACCAAACGTAATAGTTGATACTGCTACCTGATTGGCTGTTAGCGTCACTCCCACTGATCAGTGATCACTTCCTGCGTTGCTCGGTTACCAGAGAGCGAGTGCCTTTGTTCATGCAACCAACCTTGCTCCGCAACTTCTGATTTCTTTCTACAAAGTAGAAAAAATATTTTCTGACATTTTATCGAATGAAATTTTTAAATATTGATTACATGTCTATTGCAATGTACTGTATATTGATATTGTTTAATCGCCCAGCCCTACCTCACAATGTAAACATGGCTTTTGGTCATGCGAGACTTCATTACTACCAAATGCCCTGCAAACACTCCGCTAGGAAAAAAAAACATTGATCTTGACACTGCAAACCTAAGTATTCACAAAAACAACACACCACTTCCTCATGACGGTTCCAGCATTCAAGTTCACCCAGAATTTTGAGCATCAAACATTGCAACTCAAGTAAGTCTTTATCATTTAATTTAATTTGTCACAGAAGTATTTAAATTACTAGTCTGTTCAACTTCAATGTCACAAAATGCCATTAAAATGAAAAATGTGTTTTTGTTTGACAAAAATGTGCACTTTTGAAATTTTTTAAGTCCCGATTTGGACACCTGTTAAGCACTGGCACCGCCTTTAAAGTACCAATTTGGTTTTAGTATCGGTTAAAATGTAAACACTACCCATCCCTAATCAGGATATAAGCTTCACAGATTCATGGATGTGATGTCATATTTGGTACAGTTCGTCATATCCACCTTTGTTTGACACTTTCCTACTTCCATCTGTGCACAAACTATCGTCAAATCCCTATTTAAAAATTATAAATATGAATAAGTTTGATATTGAAGCAGGAAGTTATAGGTATTTGCTTGAAGAAAAAAAATATATACAGTGCATCCCTACGTATTGCATATAAAACACATTTCGGTAACACTTTAGTATGGGGAACATATTCACCATTAATTAGTTGCTTATTAACATGCAAATTAGTAACATATTGGCTCTTAATTAGTCATTATTAAGTGCTTATTAATGCCTTATTCTGCATGGCCTTATTATACAACCACTAAGCCATTAACTAAGAGTCTTCCCTCAATAACCTCAGAATTATTGCTTATTAGTAACGCTAACCCTTATATGTTCCCCTAGTGTCCAAATAACTCTAAATTAAGTCTTTGTTACTTAGAATATGTTCCCCATACTAAAGTGTTGCCTACATTTTTATAGCAGCTGACTTGTATGACGAGACAGCATAGTTCATTGAAGTTTAGCTTAAAATGTTAGTAGGTGTGTAAAGAAAAGAAAACAAAGATTTTCAGATTATTAGTGATTCCTATTTGTAACTATTCTCAATAGATTAAAAAAAACAAAACAATTTTTTGATTTTTGATTATTTATTTTTTTTGTCTGTCCTGTCCAGCCACTCAAGTAAATCATCAGGTACATCATATTGTTGATTAAAGTGCCCATATTTGCTGTACAGATTTTACTTTATTATGTTTGGGAAACATTTTATAAAGTAAAACCAGTTTCCTTTCAAGGCATATAGAAATGGATCAAAGCTGTTTATTTTATGGGGGAATGTATTTAATCATAAAACTGGCACCGAATGTTAATAAAGTGTAGATTTGGAATAAAGAATCGATTCTGAATTTAATCTTGTGGTGCCCAAAGATTCACAGTCCTACTCGTTACTCACATGTCTGACTGTGTCCCTTAATAAAGCACTAAGGATGAAGTGACGCTCAATAAAACAAAGCTAATCGATCTCTGAAACTTTTTAGAAAAGAAAGTCTGTCCCGGTGAAAAATTGTGTTTGGTGGAATGAAGGATGCAGTAAAGGACAGAATGCTGATCCACTGGCTCGTGGCAATATCTGTCCAATAATGCAAATATTTCAACAACTCCGGAGATTTCACCCATCAAAATGTCAGTAAGAGACACTAAATATTCAAAGGAATGTGCAGCACTCTGGAGAATTAAGCTGTTTTCTCTCAGAATGTAAAAATAATGTAAAGCAGCAGCAGCAAGCCTTGCTTTTGTCAAACATCTGACAGGTCATTGAAATTCAGCATCGGACGCTGCACTTGCCAGCTGTGTTTTAGCAAGCCTCTCGGCCCGGCACAACATTTGCTCGACAGAAGAACACAGGGGGAGCAGGGGGCTGCGCCAGAAGTCAATTACTTTGACATGGAGGAATTGTCTGCCACTCGATGCTAAGCACCACCATTAGGTAGGAAACTGTAGAGGAATAGGGACGTTGCGATTGAGGTTTTATACTGCCAATACCGATCATCCATGAGTGAGATCGACCGATACGATCACATGTTAAATTTTATTTAGTTATAGTAAGCAAACACAGAATGGCAGTGTTCCAATATCAACACTGTTTAAACTATTTCCTTATTATTTTATATACAAAAATACACACACAAAAATAGATACCTTTTTTACAAGAATAATTTTTAAACCAGAATGAGCTTTTCTAACCTGTAACCTGTTTTGAAAAGAAATCGTTATAATTTTTTTATCGAGTAATACATTATGAAAATTGGGTTGAATCGATTCTGAATCGAGTTGTCAACCCAGAAATCCAAATCGGATGGAATTCTTAGGTGCCCAAAGATTTATAAAAAACTGCCGTACTGTTGAGGTTATTTCCTGTATCATCCACAACTTCTTTGCTCTCTGCAGCACTCTTTTGCTTTCTCTTCTCACTCCATACAAAGAATCAACAAGATGGCACAACCAAACTTGATAGTTGATACTGTTACCTGATTGTCTGCTATGGTGTCACTCCCAGGGTGATCATTTCCCGTGTTGCTAGGTTACCAGAGAGCGAATGCCTTTGTCTATGCAACCAACTTTGCTTCAAAACTTCCGGTTTCTTACAACAAAGAAAGAAATTTATACACCAACGCATATACGATTTTCTATCGCGGTATATAGTGATATTATTTTATCTCCCAGCCCTACTACACAATAACTAATCTAAATGCAAAAACTACCATTCGCTACTCATTTAAAGTCGTTTGGCTTTTGCCCTGAAAGTCGTCCTGTATCCAAGGACAATGAAGCAGTTTTTTCTATGGGAATTGTGGGCGACCGCCCAGGGCGCAATTCATGTGAGAGCCCTTGCCACTTCTTCTCGACTACAGTTAGTGGAGTGGGCGTCAACTTGCTGCTGAGAAGTTGTGTCAAGAGGTTGTACGTGTCACTCACTGTCCGAAGAAAAGGCAAGGGGCAGGGGACGTGCCGGCGGGAGATCGATTTGCGACTGCAGAGGTTGTGTGTGACTGAGTGAAAAACACAAAGGCGAGGGATAGACAAGCAAACAAACTGCTTCCAATAAATTGTATTTCCCTCATACATGTGATTTATTGGGTTATGTGAAATGGTGGTTTAAAAATGAGTATTAAAAAACAAATCTGTGCGGACTGTTGGGCTAATGCATCATGTAAATGCAGGCACAGTTTTCTTTTTTTTTTCTCTGCCTGACTATGAACTCTAAGTTCATGAAGGACAAAAGTTTTTCCAAGCTGAATCTTATTAAAACTTACTTGAGTTCCACTATGTCACAGAAACCTCTCTCTGGACCTGCCATCATCATCATCAATCATATGCCGTATGATTGATGATCCCTCTGCCCCTAAAAGGATGAGCCTTCACAAAGCCGCACCTCAAAACTAGCCTACACCCGCCCCAGCAACCGTTACATTGTCTTGTTTTTCGTTATCAATAATTCTGGAATTAAAAGTTTAGCACAGTTTTGGTTTTTTCTTATGCTGATTGGAACAGGATGTGTTATGTGCGACCATGTTTGTTGAATTTTTGTGCTGGTTGATTTCTTTTTTTCTACATCATGACTAGGGAAGTTTGTTTGGATTGGGTCATATAAGTAATTGCTGTGCACACATTTACATTGATGTACAATTAATGGCCACTGACTTGAGTTGCCACCAGATGGTGGCAAAAATGTCACCTATAAGTCCACTGACTATTTGTGTAATATATGAAAACACCACGCCTGGCCAAATTGCTTATTGGACTAGTGCCGGCGGGCTGTAGTTTGGACACCCCTGGTTTAGCACCTTGTTTTTTTATATGTAAAATATATATAAACTGTTAAGATATTATTTGTATCTCTTTCAGGTGCTCTGTCTTCGCCAACATCTTCCTCAAAAATTTGCAATGAGAATGTCTGATAAAGCTGACACTGAAACAATGAAGGTTTCCGAGGCTGACGACACCGCGTCAAATCGAAAGGACAACGCCATTCAGTCCGAGGTGTCTGAGAAGGGCGACAAAGACGATCCTGGCAGCATCAATACAAAGGAACCCAAGGTAAATGTTTTTGTCTTCAATTGTATTTGAAAATCTATCAACCTTTTAAACACAAATACACACCCATGATATGTGCGCATTCTTAAGAATATCTTCATGGCTATACAAAATTAAAGGCCACAAAATCATGCATTTGACAGATTTCTCTGCATTGAGCACAAACTAAGGATGACATTCTAACCTGGCATCGTTTTTCTTATAAAAGTCTTTAAAATATCTCGAACTGTAAAAAACAAGACCCACACTTGATAATGTATTTCAGTTGCTGACTTGGCAATTAATTGTTTGTAGCAGACTTCCTCTGGGTCATTTGTCAATTTTCTATGTTGATAAAGCAAGTATGCCTAAAATAAAGCATTCAAAAAATAATGCTCAAAATGCAGTAGTATGCTACTGGATAGCATTAGCGACTTAACATGGCGATTTCAACACCTCTAAATTTGGTAATGAAAACTACACCCAAGATGTACGTTACCGTCAAACCGCTGGTGTGTAATAAGTACAGTACTTGCAGTATAAATACTTTGTAGGACTCAACAAAAGACAATATTGGCACAGTCAACCCAATGGCAAAGCCTACTTCCTAACTACGAAAACACACCTCGGACAAACTGAAATGAATGCATACTTGCAAATGAGACTTAGAAGTGTAAGAAAACTAAACATAATAACAACAAGACAACAAGATAGCACAGATACTAGTATCCGCTCACTGTTAAATGTTGAATGAAAAATATATATATTGAATTTTTGAACACATTAACATAAAAGAACCGAAAATCCAGATACTGGGAATCAGTACCATATCGGTCCAAATGTGAAAGGTTGTATGTTTCCGGGACTTGCCTTTCACAATAAAAGCCCCATATTGGATGGAGTTAATGTATGTTCTTATATTAAAATTGCCGTCCGTATCCCGCACAGGTCATAACCCAGCAGTTGAGAATCACTCACTTTATGCTAAGTAGCGAAAGCTGTGACCGCCCGAGTTGCTCCGCATAGTCCGAACAATAGAGACAAATATGATCGGAGCGTCTTGTTTTCCTCAAGCCAGCTCAAAAGTCTGGGAATATGGGAGGGGTCAGCAGCCTAATGAACTCTGAGTGGGCTGAGTGCACTTGATAGCTCGCCTACTTTTCTCCACACTTTACTCCATGAAAATTCAGTAGCAGTCAGTGTCAAATGCAAACTGCCTGGGGGATATGCTGTCACCTGCGGCAATCCAGATGATTCACCCCCTTGCTGCTTCAGCACCGAAAATATATCCTGAAAAATATAATTAGCGCCAACTGGAATAATAACACAAGGCTTGGCTCCCCCTTAGTGCTGACCACAGTGAATATCTAACTAAGAACTAGATTGTGAATTTCTACATTTCATGGTCTACACTTAAGATATAGCAGCTAATGGCCAAACAAAGACCTAAATAAACAAATCTAAGTCCTATACCGGTGTAAGAGTCTCGCGAGGGCCATTGCAAGGCCACTTTGAGACAGCTGGACAATGAAAGAATGAGAGTTAAATGTTTGTCATACTAATGAAGTGTTTACATTTTTCTATAATATATTTGCTGTAATTAGTTTACATAGATTCATTTTAGCCTGACACATCAAATCTGAGTAAATACAAGTAACTGTTAAGGGTGCAAAATATATATATATATTTTTTAAGCCAATAACGACACCGATAACTTCCTGCTTCTCAAGACCAATAGGAAGGTTGCATTTGACGTCTCATCTGTTTTTCTTCTATGCGACTTAATTTTCACGATGGTCAAGCAGCTAGAGCGTAGTATTAAAACAAGTGATTGGGTGTAGAGTTTGAGCAGAAAATGCCATATTGCTGTTCTTTTCTTGGGTGTTCCAGTCGTACAAATGGAGATATAGGAAAGAGCTTTCATAGAGTCCCGAAAGAAGTGGTTCATAAAGGTAATAAAGTCGAGGGGAAAAACGAAAGTGTGTCGAAGGAAATGGCTCTTAAAAATATCACTTTCATCATCTGGTGGAATACAATCGGACCATGCTCGTGTCTGCAGAGATCACTTTGTAAAATGTTTGAACATTTGATTTGTTTGAGAAACTGTCTGTGATGCAATCGAGTTTTATTAGTGTTGTTTGATAGCAGAACTAAACATAAAGAAATGAATAAATGAAATAAATTGCATTATTCTTTTTGTTCTTTTTGTTGTTGTTGCTATGCCTAAATATAACAAAGAAGACCTGGTTGTGCAAATCACGAACGTCATGTTAAGTCTGCATAATAAATATTGTGATTGTTGGTCCAATCCACCGTATGTTTGTTGTCGATGTTTATAACAAAAACTTATAGCCGAGTTGTTGTTGTTGTGCAGGAAAGCCAAGTGCTTTATTCGACGCGGATGACCACATTCTTTGGTGATATTTGTTAGCATCAAGAAAATATCCTTAATAGTGTTAATAAACTACATTAATACATCTCTAGTAGGCTCAACAGCATATACTCAATCTTGGTATTGCTAGCAAACATTGCTGAACAACAGGGACATTTATTCCTAAACAATGACACAAAATATGAACAACTGCAGACATGAATTGTAGACGAGCAGGAAATCAACTTCAAACAAACTAATCCTTTTTCTCATTAGCGTCACCATCATAGCAGCACGGCACTCGTTATGTCAATCAAATACTTTACTTACCGGGGTACGAATTAATCCAACTTTGTCTTTCACCGATTAATGCTTAATTTGTGTACGCCTCAGATGTCAAGACATGATGTGCCTCCCATATTTTCTTCTATAAATACCGTAATTGTCAAGTGAAGTGAGGTAGCACTAACCTCTTGTTGATGATAAATGGTTTAAACCTTTAAAAAAATATTATTTTAAGAGTTTAAAAATCCATTCCATCCCATTTTAAATATTTTTTTATGATTGCTTTTATATTTGCCTCTAAACCTTACAGAATAAGCCTAAATCTGCATGGATTCAGGTAAATTACCAGTAGCCTAATGGGGCTACTGTCCGAATTGCGATGCATCTAAAAATCTATTATTTTCCCCACCTCTAGTTTACACTCAGGAAGTTTATGACTGCCTACGAGCTAGGCCAAGAGAAGCGCTTGATTTACTTACCAGAACCTACATACAGCACCGTGTGGTTATTATTGCCTCATTGGAGTGTTGTTTTATTAATGGCTTATCATTTGAGGCGCACAAAAAAAAATATTATTCACCCCGATTCTAAATCAATTCATTGTGAGAATGTGTTTAAATCGAAAATTGTGTTGACTTGATAATCGATTCTGAATCGACTCGAATTGGAATCGAATCGTTAGGTGCCCAAAAATTCATACCCCCAGTTATCAGAATTGTATTTAAAATCGGATTTGCCGGTACAACATTATACAGTAATTCTTCACATAGGCCCAATAATTATCCATCAGATATTTATCAAGTACCCCTAACTGTATCAATTAGGGCTGGGCGGTATATTGGTTGTCATACAATGGAATAAACAACACACTACGCTACGACTAACAACAAAAATAATCGGAGTACTCTCAACTCTGGTTATCTAGCCATTTAACACTTAAGCAACCTGAAACACTTAACACGTTTTTTAAAGACACCGGTAAATACCGTATGCCGCCATTAGGCCTAAAAAATACCAAGATATCAGTTTTGGTGCATATTGCCCAGCCTTAGTATCAATCAAGCGTATTTGAAGTACGGATGTTCCCTAAACCCCAACATTCCAAATTTAGATAAGTTGTAAACCCTGGGGAAACATTGGCTTCATCCTTAGCCCATGCAACACCTCCAAGTATTGTAAGAATCAGCTAAAAAGTTGTGCTTAATCGTTCTGATATAAACCCGCCAAGAAAATAACCTCATAAATATTCCTTATCCGAAAATGTGTTGACATTATTCTTCTGTGGTCACAGGAAATACGCCCGGTAAGCCACTGCCCTTTCTCTGCAAGGGAAGGTGAAATGCTAGAAATGTTTTTTGTGGCAGCGATGCAGGCGGAATAAGATAGGGACAGAAACAGGCTAGTGGGTGATTGTATGAGTTTTGGGTGTGTACGTGGGACTGAAAAGCTCTTAGATAGAGGAGGGGGTGAACCGAGTGACTTTGCCACCATCTGTCTCCAGCTCTGTCTCCCCATACTCTGCTGGTGGCCGTCCTACTTTTGCTGACTTCAGCCCTTTCCCCTCTCTCCCCCACCGTTCCCATTCCTTTCCCCGCTGCTGGCATTGTTCATTCCCCAACGGCCCCACACCACTCAATTAGCTGGTGTTGAGGCGCGCTCACGGTCCCAAACCTATTACACCTTCCCCACCGCCTCCATGTTACCTCGTATTTAAAAGGGTGCGTAGGTCACAAGCGCGAGAGACGGGCGAACTGCGGCATGTTTCAATTTTTTCCTGTGCAATTTCTGGCCCTTGAGCTCAATGGGATAGAGGGGGGTTGTCCTCTTCCTTTTTAGAGGACAGGCAGGAAGGACAGAGCTTCATGTTGGGATTAGCAAGCACAGGACAGAGCTTTGGTGCAATTTATACTGGAACAGCTCCTGCTAGGTCACCTACATTACCCACCTTGAATCCTCTACGCTACGATGAGGCTCTGTTAATGCGTTGTCATGCGCAGGCACAGGCACTAGTAGAGCGTGAAACACCGAAGCACTGAGCTTTTGCACCCGCTGTTGGGTGGCTGGCCTTTCACTGCCCCGTGTACCCACCTCCCTCTCGTAAATGTGTCGCATGATAGCAAAAGGAATCTCAGAGCAAGTCTAGCATTGATCCAAGTTGTCACTGACAAATGCCTGGCCTTTGTTTCCTGTATTGATTGTGTCTGCTTGAGGCAACGGCCATTCAATGCAACTGCTTTTGCGCATGTGACAAGTGTTTTTTTTTTTTTATTGAACAATAAACAAGTTAAGCATTTAAAAAATATATATATATTGCCATACAAGTTTTTCATATTGGTCGGTGTCTATAAGTATTGATATTTCTTATGACCTATTGAAATATGTACCAGGAGAAAAATATTGTATTTTTTCCGGACTATAAGGCGCACTTAAAATCCTTCTTTCCCCTCAAAACTCAACAGTGCGCCTTTATAACCCGGTGCGCCTAATGTAAGAAATAATTCTGGTTTGGCTTACTGACCTCAAAGCTATTTTATTTGGTACATGGTGTAATGATAAGTGTGACCAGTAGATGGCAGTCAAACATAAGAGATATGTGTAGACTGCAATATGACTCAAGTAAACACCAACATTTTATATATTCTATTGAAAATAGAGAACATTACACAGGGCGCTCAAAAATCTATCAAAATGTTTTAGTACGACTTTGGTAAGCTATGAAGCCGCACCGCTTGATGGATTGTACTGTATTTCAACATACGAGTATTATTATGGTGTGTGTATAAGGTAAGACATATTATCTGGCGTTTTGTTTCGCAATATTATGCAAAAGCAACTTTTCTTACCTCCTGGTACCTGTTGATCTGTATTTGGGATCTGCACGAATCCTGAAAATTTGCGCGCGTCCGCCTTTGTAGTCCGTGACGACACCGTAGTTGATAAGCTTCTTTTTTGTCTATATCTTGTTGTTATGGGACATTCATCCTCTGCTGTTGCCATTTATAATATAAAGTAGTGTAAAGTTCTTACTTATATCTGCCATGAAAGCGCTAAAACAATACCGGTGTAGTGAGTTTACATTATTCACCCACAGAAATTTAGTTAATGGAGAGTTCCGGTCGGACGGTTTTTCACGGGACGCATTTTCGGCGGATGAGGAAATGCTGCTCTGTAATTGATTTAAGTAAAGTCTAAATGTCATTAAAACAGTTAGCTCCATCTTTTGACACTTCTTCCACTCCCGTCCTTGCACGCTACACCGCTACGACAAAGATGACAAGGAGAAGACGCTGCCGAATGTGAGCCACGTAAATAAGACCGCCCACAAAACGGCGCATCCTGAAGCGACTGTCAGAAAGCGGCTTGAAGATGATCTGTAAAACATCATCTATGCAACATTTTGACCAAAGAACCACCATTACATGTTATGTAGACCACAACGTTTTTTTACATTTAGAAAAAAATAATATGACTCCTTTTAATGCGCCCTATAATCCGGTGCGCCTTATATATGAAAAAAGATCGAAAATAGACCATACATCGGCGGTGCGCCTTATAATCCGGTGCGCCCTATGGTCCGGAAAATACGGTATTATAAATGTTACAATTTTTACTTAAAATGTAACCTTCCTTTGATTATAATGCCCTCAGCTATCAAGGCAGAAAGTCAATGAAATATCAATACAAGCATGGAAAACAATGTGAACAATTACAATAAACACTTAACAATAACCTTATTAAGGTTTAAAAAAAAACATGAATATGTAAGAAATGCCTAAAAGTGCAACAAAATAGTGCAGTGTGAAAATATAAAGTTGGATAAACCTGAGAAGAACAAGTATTTGCAGGTTTAGTGCCACAGAGTAATGTTGTGCAGCAAACATTATTAAATATTATATATTTGTATTATAATATTAATATTTGTATTATATTACAAATATTATTAGACCAAATTATTATTTTAAAAATAGCACAATTGTTATATTTAGTTATTTTTGTTATACAGTCTTACACTTTAGTTCCTACCTGTTTCCGTACATCCAAATAGGGAACGGACGTGTGTTGATAAGAAAAGATGAGGTCCGTTTGTAAAAATCAAAAAAATCAAAAAAACTGCCATACTGTGTAGGTGACTTTTCCTGTTTTATCCACTATTTCTTCACTCTCTGCAGCACTAATTTGTAAATTATTTTGCTTTCTAAAGACAATCGAAAGCAAGATGGTGCAACCAAAAGTGATGGTTGATACTGTTACGCGTTTGGCTGTTTAGCGTGTCCCTCCCATTTCACAACCACTCCCTGTTTGGTGAGCTTACCAGACCGCGAGTGCTTTTGATTATGCAACCAACCAAGTTTTATTCTTTCCGTTTTGTCCGACCCAAAACATTTTATCGAACGCATTTTATATTGATAAGATTACATGTCTATCGCGATATATATTGATATCGTTCTATCCACCCAGCCTTACAAGTGATACTGTGTCCCTCGATACCTCGACGTGTATGTCCCTTTAAGAAGAAAAAAACATGTCACCGATACAGCCTTGTCTTTTTACTGTGAAGTGCCAAACTGTGTTTATCAGGAAACATGTCTTTTGGCTCACAAGTGACAGACTTAGACAAACTTTATTGATCCACAAGGGAAATTGCTCGTACTGGAAGAAGTGTGCCGTGTTTAATGGCGGTTCCCTGGGCACCACACCTACTGTTTGTGGGATGGGTTCTCGGGGAGGCTGGGGCCGTACTCTGGCTCCTGCACACACTGGGAGTCAAATGTATTGTACATGCAAATTCACATATACTCACACACATACATACAGACATACATAGGTACCTACGCTCCCACATACATATACAAATAAATACAGTACATATTTACACACTCAAAGTTCGTACATCCACACGCACATTCATTATACAAACATACTGTATACACATACTGTACATATACATTCACTGTAAAAACATACATATACACATACTGTACATATACATTCACTGTACAAACACACACATACATTCACTGTACAAACACACACATACATATACTGTACATATACATTCACTGTACAAACACACATTTACACATACTGTACATATACATTCACTGTTCAAACACACATACTGTATACACATACTGTACATATACATTCGCTGTACACACATATACACATACTGTACATATGCATTCACTGTACAAGCACACATACACATACGGTACATATACAAGTACATATGCACACATACACTCATGCACATAATCACGTTTCATCAAACATATATTAACGTTGTTGCCCTAGGGTAAACTGGGTATAACACATGGCACACTGACAAAGCTTAACCTATTGTTACTATAACAATCTACAAGGTTAAGGTTGCTTCTCTTTCTTCCCCTCCATTTTTCTGCATTCTTTCGTATCTCAAGTTATCATTACGTATATGTATTGTTGCATTTGAACAATTGTATTGTTGATAATAAAGGTAAAGTACTGGTATTGTTTATTATCAATAGCACTATTTCTATTGGTAATCATATTGCTCCATTTTTAGTGTAATAATGCTCATTGTAATTTCTGTATTTTTTTTTTTTTTTAATTTTCGCTAACTGCTTATTTGCTATTACTTTTACCATCATATTTGTACATGTCGTATTTGCTGATGTTGCTCTGTTGTTGTTGTTGTTGTTGTTGTTGTTGTGTTTGCTGTTGTTGTTTTTGTCTCTCTGTCTAATCCCCCTCTTGTCCCCACAATTCCCCCCTCTGTCTTCCTTTTTCTCTCTTTCTATCCCCTCCTTGGCCCGGCTGCACCAAATGATAATATAAATACATTTAATAAAGTCAAAATACAAGTAAGGCAACAAGAGAAGTATCCTACACTTCTCTTTTGTAAAGTAAATCTGAACAGCCGATATGGGCATCTACATCTACTATATGATTTGCCCGAGAAGCTGGGCAGGACATTATTAAAAAAAAAAGAAAAATAAATAAATAAATAAAAATGGCGGTTTTTCGTCGACATCATCGTTCCAAATTAAAGTGAGAAAAAGGAAAAGTTCCGAAGTGTGGGATCATTTTGATCATAAGCTAAATGTTATTTTCTGTTTACTGTTTAGCCCTTTGACAAGTTGCATGTTTCATATTCTTTTCTGCATAGCTATTTGTTTACAAAAAATTATATTTGCTAACTATTTTACACACTCACTGGCTATATTGAGACTTACACATCACTACTGTACAGTACATACAATTATATAACTATTCCACGCTTGAAAAATAATTCAAATAAATACTCAAAACATTTGACATTCATGTCCGTAAAAGTAAACATCTAAACTCAATTGTGTGTATAAATAGCGCAGCATTCGTTATTTTTTAGTTAGTAGTTATACAGTTTTTGCAGTAAATGCAAGAGAACATGCATAATGCAATGTTATTAAGTCATAAAGTGCACTGATGAGATTGTCACCAGAGAGTGAAATAGAATATATATGCTCCGAATGAATGGTGAGTGCTCAACATAAAGCAGGTTGTTGTATTATGTTTGGCAGTTTTGATCAGTGCTCCTATGTTTCGGGTATGCAACGGTATGTTCTTTTTCTGCTGATTTATTTTCGAGACATTTGTTTCAGCAGCACAAGAGCACAAAATGTAGGTCAGTCATGTTTAATTCAAATGTCTCCCTTTTAAAGGTAACAGTTTTCTTTGCTCCAAAAGTTATGTGGTTTCTTAAACGCTTTTACCTTCCTGTGCACTTTCCTTTGCATACCTTCCCCCAACCAAACACCTCCTATGTGCAGCCAGTGAAGACATGTAACGTATGGACCCCCTCATTCGCATGTTTTGAACGGTATTAGGGGTGACCCGATTCGGTGTTGATATCGAATATCTGTTCGATATCAGCAAAAAATAACCATGGGGTTGTATCAGTTTGCATCTAAAGTCTTCGGTATAAGTGTTCCGATACAAACAATTAACCAGTTAATATCTAAATGACATCCTATAAGCACACAATGTTGGTTTTTTATTATAGTCAAGTCGTTTACATGAAGTAAATAGGCTAGCTAGCAACTACACAACAGCTAAGCACACGGTAGCACACAAGCTAAACCTCAGTATTGCGTCCTCAATTGAACAATAGTGCAGTAAAAAACTGCATGTTTGTCAATATAAACAAGTATCAAATAATTAGTTGCATATTTTTTACACATACAAAGTCTCCAAGGGAGAATGAAGTGTATTCGAAAGTATACAATAACAAACGTGTCCACATCATTCCACTTACTGCGTCTTGAGCTTAATTTACTCGTTACTTACTTACTGAATAATAGCATTATAATTTTTCACGAGTACTTTTTTGTACTTGACAACGCCGTTAGCGAGACATTTGATTTAATGTGGAGCGCTGCTTTTGATCTGGTTATATGTCAACAAGACAGTGTCAGATGCACAGCAAGTTCAATGCAAGAAATATACGTTTACTAATGAAAGCAACAACCAGCACAACTCTAAAATGAACTTGATATCAAACACGAAGCAACATCACACAGCAAACACACATGTAAATACACGCACATACATACGCCGACTACTACTTTGAGAGAATAATGAACAACAAATTAATGACTGATTTGACAAGCTTGCAATCCTACAGTACCTCTTTTGTGGACAAGGGAGACTACAGCCATGGAAGCACATTCAATCTCCTTTCTAATTATTATTTACACAATCCAGTAAAAAGATTCAACTGTGAGTTTGAGCTACCAAACACAGCTGAGCTAATACTGCTCTGTCTGGGCGATGTCACATGTCACTTGGCACCGCCTTTTAAAGGTACACGCGCGCACTCTGCTCTCATGAAACGTCTCAACTGCATATGCCAGATATTTGAAGTTTAAAAAAATAAAAATAAAACATTGATTACTTCCCCCAGTATTTCATCATATTTATTACAGAGTAATTAAATTACTTTTTGGGCAAAGTAACGAGTAACTCTAAGTTTTAAAAAAAAATGTTCCAAATACCGTGTATCGAAAGTGGAAAAGTTGTATCGGGACACCCCTAAAGGAACTCATGTGAATTGTTGGCTTGGATGACATTTGAAGGTGTGTTTACTTTGTCGTCACAGCAGACTATTAAAATGACTTGGGGACGGCGTGGCGAAATTGATAGAGTGGCTGTGCCAGCAATCGGAGTGTTGCTGGTTACTGGGGTTCAATTCCCACCTTCTACCTTCCTAGTCACGTCCGTTGTGTCCTTGGGCAAGACACTTCACCCTTTGCCTCTGATGGCTGCTGGTTGGCGCCTTGCATGGCAGCTCCCGCCATCAGTGTGTGAATGTGTGTGTGAATGGGTAAATGTGGAAATACTGTCAAAGCGCTTTGAGTACCTTGAAGGTAGAAAAGCGCTATACAAGTATAACCCATTTATCATTTATTTATCATTTACTTGTTTGCTGTCTGTGGGGAAAAGCTTTAGCATAGATAGTGTGGATGGAGCCTGCCATGTTTTGCTTTGTTATGTTCCTCAGCGGGCATTTTGAGGAAGCATGAGTCTCTGTGATGATGGCTGTGTTTATTTTCTTTCATTTTTTTGGATGAAATTCTCTGGTCAGAGAGCAAAAAGTTCAGTCACTTAATGCATTTTTAAAAGCTCAGTCACTTGGGAGAAGTGTTTTGAATGCATCCTGTTTTTGTGATGGTGTAGCTGGATGCTTTCGATTCATTTGTGAATTTTATATACGTGTGCATATGGTTTCACCTCCTGCACCCTGCTCGACAGTCTAACACCAGGCTAAGGCTTGTTCGCAGCCTGGCAATATGTGAGGAGTCCTTCCCTTGTCCAATTCTTGAGCCGTCAGCCGCACCTCAGGTAAAAACTCCCTGAGCGCACTGTACCCCTCGCCCTTCATCTCAGACATCCCATCCACCAGATGCATGCGCCGCGCCGACATGTGCCTCGCTACTTTCGCGGCCCAAGTCACACATCACGCAGCTGCGCTGGAAGTGCTGAGCGGGGATCAGTTCTTCATTTCAGCTCATTAAAATTGAGATGGAGGACCTCCAGCGCACCATTAGCAGCCTTCTTCTGACAGCTGTGATTGAATACCTGGCCAGCGCAGACCGATGAAAGCGTCATATCATCAAAACACAAATAGCAAGCGAGACGGTAATTTGTTAATTCAACTCTTTTGCTGCTTCCATCTTGGCAAAGCCCCCTGCCGTCCCCCACCTTCTGATCAAACTAAACTCCATTAAATGCCACTCTGCACTGCTAATGATGTATTCACACACACGCACACACACAGGTGTGTTCATTCTGTGATTAGGCCAGTCAGCACCATGCCCCATAACCAGAGGGCAATGTTATTCCCGCCGTGCTCTCTCATCGCCCGCACTCCCACGACGTCCTGTATTACTGCCATCAATCATGTCGAGGAAATTGCAATTTCCGCACATCAGCTACCGAGCGCTACGTACTGCCCTAATTGAATACTCCTATTCCCCCCGTTGCCGTTATTGGTGCAGGTAGGGAAAAAATTTGGAATAAAGGACACATTCAGGCCTTAAGATTGCAATCCTGTCGAGACCGGTGTTCCTTTTTCACTGCCACACAATATTCTGAACATGTCAGTGTAATATTGCATGAATGTTACTCAGTCTAATGCAGCAATGCTTCAATGGAGAAACGAAAATGTGCCAGTTCACATGAAACACAACTAGCATGAGCAAAATCAGGAAGAGAACATAGTATGGTTGTACGGTGTACCGGTACTAATATAGTATTGCGGTAGTAATGAATTTAAAAACGGTACTATTCTTTGTTTGAAAAGTACCGGTTCCCAACAGGCATGACGGCGCGTCGTCACGTCGTGACATTGCTGGGTTTACGAGGAAATGAGCATGTTCGGCAGCGCACAATCACGAAGTACTTACAAGCAGACACAGTGTGTAGACAGAAAAGGAAGAATGGACGCATTTTGGCCTAAAAACTGACTATATAGGTAAAATTATAACACTACCGCCCTAAGGAAGAGGTTCTTTAAGACATGACTAGCTAGCTAGTAGCGAACATCCATCCGCAGTCGGCAGTGTTTTAGCTACTTCTAAATCACTAATCCTTGAATAAAGTGAGTTTCTTACAAATATCATCCCTGCTGGACGAGGAATAGCTAAACATGCTTCACTACACACCTTAGGAGGATACAATAGGTCAACGGCGTCACCGCTAACAAAAGAGTGCGCGCGTGAATGTAAACAAACGCCATGGGTGGATCTACACCTGACATCCACTCTAATGATACCAAGTACAATAACTTATCTAGTCAATACTACTATGATTACATCTATATTCTCTATAGTCACAAAATATTTTTTTCCTTTTTTTAAAATTCATATTATGTTTATAAACTCAGGAAATATGTCCCTGGACACATGAGGACTTTGAATATGACCAATGCATGATCCTGTAACTACTTGGTATCGGATCGATACCTAAATTTGTGGTATCATCCAAAATTAATGTAAAGTATCAAATAGAAGAATAATTGATTATTACATTTTAACATAAGTGTAGATAGAAAATGTTGAAATGGAAAATAAGCAGATAATAACAGTAAATGAACAAGTGGAATAATAATCAATTTTTACAGCTTGTCCCTCATAATGTTGACAAAATAATAGAATGAGAAATGACACAATATGTTACTGCATATGTCAACAGACTAATTAGGAGCCTTTGTTTGTTTACTTACTACTAAAAGACAAGTTGTCTAGTATGTTCACTATTTTATTTAAGGACAAAATTGTTCTTTGATTGCAATAAGAAACGTGTTTAATGTACCGTACGATTTTTTGTTAAAATGAAGCTAATAATGCCATTTATTGTGGTCTGCTTTATTTAGAAAAATATCAAAGTATCAAAATACATTTTGGTACCGGTACCAAAATATTGGTATCGGGACAACCCTTGAACATAGTTGTCAAATTGTTTATAGTTGTGAAGACTGAGCTGCCAGTTTTTTACTGCAAAATCAAATAAATAAATAAAAAAGATATTTAAATGCATAGGTAATTGTCCAGGGGTTTCAAACAAATTTTTAGCTTTGGGGCCAGATGGGTCAAATCATGGCATAATATCTTAAAAGTACATCTACTACACCTAATTGTTTTGTTTTACGTCGGCCCAAAATAGAGCAGGCACATCCTGAAAATGTACATATCACGAATAATCCTCTTGACAAAACACTTGACGTTAGTTGAAAATTCTGAGGAAAAAATTGTGGCAGTTTCAAAAACACCATTATAAACACAAATTAACTTAGACTTAATCTCGGTGTATTTACAAACCAATTAAACTTTAAGTCACAGCCCATCTCTGATTGAACAAAAAACAAAATAAAGGATAAATAAAAACTCTTCTATCAACTACCTCATTTGTCATTTCCACATATTAGTCCTGTGCTAACTCAACAAACCATACAAACTGATGTAGAAACTATTCAACCTTCTAGGCATCAGTGTATTGATAGAAAAATAAAAGCTGTGCAATGTGTGAACAATTTTTAACTAACCAAAAATAAAAACTTATAAGACTGACAGTATTGCAGTAAATCACACACGGTTCACTTTCTTTAAATTTCCATAGAAGGCAATCATTTCCACAGAACTATATCAATGTACAGTGTCTCATGCTGCATTTTAAGTGGGGTTACCAATTGCTTATTTTACTCCTGCTTGTTTTACGTTGGATCGAGGGGGAGGAGTCGCAGCCCCACTATATCGTGTAACTCTTGCTTAGTATAAACTATTTGCTTGCCTAAAATAATTGCTATTGCGACATCTAAAGGACACACTTAGAATTTTGTTTAATTTAAAAATGCAACCAAATTTTACGACTGGCAAACTCATCTCGCGGGCATGTTTGGCATCCTGATATAGGCAATTATACACGGTTACATTCTGTCATAAATGCGATGTGGCCCTCAGTGAAAATTGGTTTGACGCCCCTGGTTTAGTTGTGTATGTAAATATTGTATATTATGAAAGGGAATAAGTGAATAATTTGAGTATTTAATTGATAATGTTTTTTCTGCTATCTTGTGTTTTTGTCTGAGTTATAATTGTGATAAAAATTGTAAGTATTTCGGTATCAGCGTTGGTGTGACCAATACTGCCATAGTAACTCCTTGGTATTGAATCGATACCCAAATTTGCAGTATTGATCAAAACGAATGTAAACTAGCAAAACACAAGAGGAATAACTTCTTGATACATTTGAACAGAAGTGCAGATACAACCATGTTACAGCAGAGTGTAAGCAGATATTAACAGAAATAGTAGAAATGTGAAATAATACAACCGGGTAGGACACATCGTTACCACATACATTAGCAGCTGAATTAAGGGGCTTTTTGTAACTCGTTTTGAAATGGTCCCATTTATGTACATGCAGGCATGTGATTTTTCCGTCTATTGTCGGAAATCATTATTTTTTATCTCTGTAAAGATAATTAAAAAATATTTTCCGTTTTTCTTCGTTTTTTGCCGACCTACAATGTGTGTTAAAATCTTGATCCGTCTCTTTGCCATACCTGCCAACAACTACGGTTTTCCTGTAATGAGTACGGTTTTTGTTAATCCAGGGGTAAAAACTACGGTTTTCTACTAAAAATTAACTTAAAAATCAAATCAACCTAGCGGAGCAACTCCACGGGCAGGGCACAAAATATACGGGAAACATCAATGATGATTGGTTGGTTTACGTATAAGAACATCCATGACTTGTTGGTTGGCTTACTATGATGAGTCACGATTGGTTAAGATTAGGGCAAAACATTAGGGACAGGCCAATCAGAGGCAAGATAGGGCGGGTCATGGAACCAGGAAGGGAAGTCACAACAGACATCCCAAATGACGAGACAGTCGGAGAATAGAAGAGGGAATATTCAAGCGGGCGATTTATATATATATATTTTTTTAAAACTAGTGGAAGATGGCAGAGAGATTTTCTTTACATTTTTCTTTTAGCGATGTCGACGACGTCCAGGAAACCCACAATGTGTCTACTTGGCTACATTTAGACAAATGTATGCATTGGATAAAACAATGACCAACACATTCTTTTTAGTTGTTTACCATGTAAGACCAAGTCAAAACTGCTCTCGACATGGAAGACGTGGAATACACATTGAAGAACACACATGTTTGTGGCAGACACGTGATGACTTTTACTACAGTATAGCCTGTTTTAAATGCTACTTTTATTTTCATTGGTGTTTTACAACAAGACAGTAGCTGACATTTTGTTCATTACTTCTACTGTTTATATTTTGACATTGAATAGTTGAATAATTTTGAATCATGAACAACATGACTGCAAGATATCTATTTCATGCTATAAGTTAAGTTAAAGTTCCAATGATTGTCACACATGCTAGGTGTGGTGAAATTTGTCCTCCGCATTTGACCCATCCCCTTATTCACCACCTGGGAGGTGAGGGGCGCAGTGAGCAGCAGCGGTGGCCGCGCCCGGGAATCATTTTGGTGATTTAACCCCCAATTCCAACCCTTGATGCTGAGTTAAGTTAAAGTACCAATGGTTGTCACACACACTAGGTGTGGTGAGATTATCCACTAGGTGTGGTGAGATTATCCTCTGCATTTGACCCATCACCCTCAGCCCCTAGGAGGTGAAGTGATCACCCTCGGGTATCATTTTGGCGATTTAACCCCCAATTCCAGTGCCAAGCAGGGAGGTAATGAGTCCCATTTCTATAGTCTTTGGTATGACTCAGCCAGGGTTTGAACTCACGACCTACCGATCTCAAGGCGGACACTCTAACCACAAGGCCACTGAGCAGGTATAAATCACAAATGGATATACAGATAAAGGAAGTTAGCAAATAGAATAAACATTGTTTGTACTCTTTATGATGTTTGCATTTGGAGCAGTTAGACGGGGAGAGGGAGTCGAAGAGGCAAAAATTGGCTCCCCTTGTCCCCCCACAAGGCTGGACCTGCGGCCGCCAGGCCCCCGGCTTATTTTCAGTCTTTTTCATTAAGTTGAAATCACATGCCTCTATATGCAAAATAATATATTGTGAGGTATAGCGTTATCGCAAGTGACTGCAGTATATACCGTGATATAGATTTGGGGCCATATTGCCCATCCTTCGTATACATAATATACACACGCACAGTATGTACCACTAGGGATGATACTCGAAACCGGTTTTCCCGGTTGTTCGATAAGAAAAGAACCGAGTCCTCGGACTCGAATCCCTTTTTGAGAATTGGTACCCGTTATCGAGACCACTATAGTAAAGAAAAGGAGTTGGTTCTTTATTCGAATCCCTCGGAACGAATCCCCTCCCGACCAGAAATGCCCTGTGAGACATCACAAGAAATTACGTCATGTAGCTCAGTCATTAGGCGCAGATAGGGAAAGCAGGAAAAACAATGGACCAGAAAAAGCGCTCCAAGGTGTAATAAAGTTAAAAACAAAAGGTATAATCCAATGAATAACTTTACTGAGAGATTTGAGCAGGGTACAAACACACTTTTACGACCAACCGGAAACATAGCAACCAGGCTAGCAACGCACCTCCTTTACGGCAGCTGTCGCAACGTTCTTAAAGCAACCGCAGCACATACATATATATATACAACATATATGACATGATCTCCCTTTTTTAACTTTTGTTTTTCTTTCCTTGTAAACAAAACAAAATCACACTGTATATGTGTTGTCTGTCTAATTATAAATAAAGCAGACGAGGCGTGTTTGCTGAGTTCTTGACGTTTACTTTCACAGCGTGCTCATAACCTCATTCTTACGTGACGACATGCAACAACACTTTTCGGGGCTACCGCGCATGCTTGTCACTCCCGTTGCATGCTGGGTAGTGTAGTTGTTATATTCCCTAGCCTAGCTCATAACATCACATCTTTTCCCCTATAAAGAAATAATGTTAACTCAATAAAGTGTATTTCTTTTTTTAGCTTTAACTTTTCATTTTTTAGCATCTGTCATAGAATTTTCTTTCAATAAAGAAATAAAGTGAAAAAATGTCAAAGCATCATAACAAAGTTATGTCAAATAGCATCAGAAGTGCACTTTTTGGAGAGCTGTATTTTAAGTTTTGTGCCCAAGGGACTGATTTTATTTAACACTATATTATTATTTATACACCTATAGTGATCACAGAGACAGGTTGTTTTTGTGTTACTGTATATATTTGTTTTTCTAAAAAATCCCACTTAATATACTTTTGGTAACAACAGTCAATATTTATTTATTTTATTTTATTTTTTAGGGGGGAAACAGTCAATATTTATTTATTTATTAGATTTTATTTTTTTATTAAATAATAAATGTGAGCTTTTGTTAAACCAAATTTTGTGTGTTTTTTTCCATATACAATAACCTATCTGGACTCGATAAAAGAATCGATAAGGAATCGGTTCGATAAGAGGATTCGATAATAGGCTCGAACTCGATAATTTCTTATCAAACATCATCCCTATGTACCACTACCACTTTTTTGTAGGAGTTTTGATCAACATACTTGTCAGATTCCCACTGTTTGTGGAGGGATGGGACACTAAACAGGAGAGCGATTTTGTTATATTATATTATATTGTTCCTAATTTCTAACAAATGACAAAATTCCAGCATATTTGGGACTATCTCCAAAAATCAGTGGAGGGCATTTGCCCTGAGTGTGTGTCTATTCACAAATAAAGCACAAGGTAAATCAGTGTTTTAAATGTTTAAAAAGTCAAACTTTGAAGCACCGTATGTCGACCAACACGAGTATCAAAGGTCGCTCGCACCAGTGCAGCAAAGAAAAATGAGTCCTCTCAGGCATTGCCAGACCGCAGCTCGTTATTTGTAAATTTGCCATTGTTCTGTACCAGACATCACTGTCACTCCCTCGCTGTCAAACTGTTAGCGGTAACAAAGAGCTGTATAGATCCATAGACTGTCCAAATTGTCTCGACGTCCTGAAAACATCTGCCCTTACTTTGTATGCCTGCCTGTCAATTCCAATCAACGGCCAATAGTCTCTGAATACATGCTGTAGTTTTTGTTTCAGACTGACAGCATGTTCATTACACATTCAGAAGTCCATCACTTTCCTGCTGTTTTCCCCGCTTTATCTTGAGGTAAATGGGTGTCAGGAAACAAATGAGGCAGCTCTCAACAGATGCACATCAACCGAGGGTGGCATTAAGCGACAACCGTCGCCGTTTCTTGCCAGAATAATTTTTTTTCCCCGGTTATTATTTTGATGGGCACGAATAGGAACTTGCTGTCGCTCACGCGGTACCCTCGACTCCTATTTACTTTTTCCTCCGAATCCCACTCAAGGCAATTCGCTGATAGGAGCTCTCATTAGCATATTGTATTTGACAAATATTCTCAGCCCCTTCGAATTAAACAAACATTGCATCTCATTATCTGGCTGTGCAGATGTTGCAGGGGTCCCTCTCGGGACACTTTTATTGGTTTTGGACTGCTCTCCCACCCCGAGGTTACCCTCCTCACACACTCGTTCATTAGTTCACACAAGCATACACATCTTGCGCTGTTGGTGCACTGGTAACCCTCTCATGTACTTTCATGTAAAGTTGCCTAAAAAGTAGGGATGCACACAAAAAATATATATTAAACTAATTTTTAGGGAGGGTCACATTGAAGTTGTGGCTAATTGTAACAGTATATATTAATGAATATAAATGTAAATTAGTCTCGTTACAGAATTTGCATAGGCATTTGTGTTTGATTATGTTTTTTACCAGCAGATTGAAGGTTAACTTTTGTTCATATCCAAATTTTAATTGACACGCATGTATTTATTTTTGATAACCCCCAAAAAATGCTTGGAATATCTTGTTGCATGCTAGTTCAGAAGATACAACGCAGTAGGAGTGCACAAAAAATTGATTCACATTCGATTCTAATCAAAATAATTTATTAATTCCGATTCTAAATCGATTTTTAATTTTCAAAAATCGATTTTTATAATAAAAAAATTCAAATTATCTTTTTAAAAAATATACATTTTCAGAATAAAAATATTAAACAACTATTGTTGATATAATTCTTTTTGTAATTCTTGTTATTATTATTAATTAATACAAAGTATTGCAAAGCTGGGACTGTGCTGGAGTTAAGTTCCCTCCGTTTTCTTGAATTATATTAACATTTAGGGATTTTTGGAAATAACATTTTAAAAATACGTCTTTTAAGCCAACACTGCGCATATAAATCATATGTCAACAGCCAACTTAAAACCTGTTTTCAAAAGATTTTATTATAAATTATATACCAAATAATATACTGTATTGCAAGAATCGTGTCGAATCGAGAATCGATTCTGAATCGAATTGTCATCCCCAAGAATCGGATTTACATTGCCCAAAGAGTCCCACTTCTAATATGCAGTCTTTTTTCCAGTCAAAATTAAAAGAACAAATACATTTAGCCAGAAAGTATTTTATTGACGCAGATTATTTCCAGCCTTTGGCGAGCCACATTAAATGTCAGGCCACATCTGGCCTCCGGGCCTTGAGTTTGACACTTGTGACCTAGAGCTTCTCATGACCGATAACGTATACCCATTTATTTTTAAATTTAGTTTTAAGTATAGTTTGTGGAAAAAGAGTCAAACAAAGTTGATTTTGACGAAGTGTATGTGTAGATTTGTCCTAACATTGGTAAAGGGCTGGTCGTCCAGCGCCATCACTTCTTAATGAAATCACAGATCAATTTAGCCCTCTGGTCATCTGTTAAACTTAAATCAATTTTCAAACGCTGCGGAAATGATTTTGGGACTGGCTTGCAAAACACTGTTGTAGCAATGCTGCCGTTTGATAAGGTTTGATGTGTTGAAGCGCCTTTTTTTTCTCTCTCTTTACGGAACGTTTGTGGAACATTAGGTGCAAATAGCACTTAAAGGGGACCTATGATGATTTTAATACACTTCCTTGTGGTCTAGATGATATGTATTAGATATGCTTTGGTGTAAATTTTTCCTCCACGGTCACATTTAAAACCTATTTTTTGAGGTTTTGGAGGTGTTCCCAAATTACAAAGGAAACCGCGCCCCACCCTCTCCAAAAGTGTCACCATTTATCTTTTTAGAATGTACACTGTTCCAGACCCAGTCGAAAATGAACTTCCGAAACCTTATATAGATTCACCCGGTAAAAACATTAAGTCCACCTGCACACTCTTTGATTGATGCAGAGTGTGCATAAAAAAAGCTGCTACGAGCAGCATTTACGTCACTGCATGTTGTATGCACATGCCAAAATTAGATGAATATTATACTGTGTCCTACCTTTTTTTCTCCATAGCCTGAAGCAGAGGCTCCTCCCCCTCTGGTTGAGAGCTTTACTTAATGTCCAAATAAGTACGTCCACCTCGCTGTGATTTGCAAAACCCTGCAAACAGAGGCACCCAAAACTGTGCAAGTTCACTTCATAATGCATTAACCTTATGATTTGACGCTTTTTCGTTGTTTAACACGAGTATCCGAAGGAAAAAAATACATAGATACAAAAAAAGGAACACGAGTATCCGACTTTGCAACAATATTTTTAATTCAGAAAATACGAAATTCATCATAGGTCGCTTTAAAATAATCTTATGAAACCGTGAAGAAGTCCCACACGATCGATGCCATGTTTGTTTACAAAGAGCTCGGGATGCTAACAACTTCCTACAAGGTAGGAGAAAAGGAGCGCTTGATTTGTTCACCCCAACCCCCCTACTGCACAATACAGGTAATCTTGCCTCTCTGGAACATTTTAGTTTAAAAATCGGTTAACTGAGCTATTTTTTAATGTTATCTGATTTATTTGTATAACATAATTCCTCAAATCGGTCTGATTAATTATTTGTACGATATTTATCGTGCACTAATAGCTATTATTCAACTGTATGGGTCTGTGGCGATAAAGAGCAGTGTTTGCGTTAACTACGGCCACTTTTTGTTCGGTCTCACTAAAAGCAACACCCACCGCAGGCTTGCAGTCACATTGCAGCATTTGTTTTTTGAACTTTTACAGCTACAACACAGAGAGGGATTACTGCTTGAATTTTAAGTAAGGAAATGTGCTGCGTTGTTTAATTTGGGAAGGGAATTCATGTTTTATTCAGATGGTTTAATAAAAACAGGCTAATCTGGAAGATTAATTGCCATCATGATGGCGGATTCAAGGATACAGGCACATCATTACTATCAAGGAGACAGGTTTGGGTGATAAACCATGAGGCTTTTAATGTCTAATAGTTGCCTGTTTTGTGCATTGCCAGTCTTAAATTAACCTTGAACTGCGGCTCCCATTTGAAAGCATCATTTACCTTTCAAAAGTGTTATTACTGATCATCTCTCCATGTTTGACTTTGACCCTGCGTCCAAAGTGACAGCAAGCTCTAACACGATTTTGTGTGGTCTGCTTGGCGAATCAATGGCTAAATCGAAGATGTGTCCTAAAGCCAACACAAATCTTGGGGAAAAAAGCTTTCAGATATGCTGCTCCATGGTCATGGAACAGCTTACAAAAGGATCTGAGGTTACTTGAGCTGATCACTTTGTGAGAATTTCAGGCCATTTTAAAGGATTGAGAAACTGTTCCTATTGGGCATTGTCCTTGTTTTAAGTTGTTTTACTGAAGTTGTTTTGAGATATCACGTGTTTTTATGTTAATACAGTGCAGGCCAAAAGTTTGGACACACCTTCTCCTCATTCAATGTGTTTTCTTTATTTTCATAAAGGCATCAAAATTATGAATGAACACATGTGGAGTTATGTACTTAACAAAAAAGGTGAAATAACTGAATACATGTTTTGTATTCTAGTTTCTTCAAAATAGCCACCCTTTGCTCTGATTACTGCTTTGCACACTCTTGGCATTCTCTCGATGAGCTTCAATTACACTTGTGAAGTGAAAACCATTTCAGGTGACTACCTCTTGAAGCTCATCGAGAGAACGCCAATAGTGTGCTATTTTGAAGAAACTAGAATATAAAACATGTTTTCAGTTATTTCCACTTTTTTTGTTAAGTACATAACTCCACATGTGTTCATTCATAGTTTTGATGCCTTCAGTGACAATCTACAATGTAAATACCGTAATTTCCGGACTATAAACCGCACCTGACTATAAGCCGCACCAGCTAAATTTAGGGGAAAATACAGATTGCTCCATATATAAGCCGCACCCGACTATAAGCCGCAGGGTTTTGATGTGTAATTACCATAGTATATAGGGGTTCCCGAGGGGATTGTCGGGACAGAGATGACTGTTTGGGAATGCAAAGCGTCCCATTTATTAACAATAAATCTTTCAATCATTCAATCAAACTTTCACATCTTTGACATGGCGAACAGGATTCGTGCAGAGTACAAATAATACAACGGTGCAAAGTAATACAAAGTGCTCGCCTGTACGTTATCTAAATAACCAGCCTACCGGTATATGAAAAGTCAGTCTTTAATCATTGTGTCATCGTCTTCCTCCTGCGTACTAAAACCACCGAAATCCTCTTCGTCTGTGTCGGAGAAGAACAGGCCGTAAATAAGCCGCACCCTTGTATAAGCCGCAGGGACCAGAACGAGGGGAAAAAGTAGCGGCTTATAGTCCGGAAATTACGGTACTCATGAAAATAAAGAAAACACATTCAATGAGAAGGTGTGTCCAAACTTTTGGCCTGTACTGTATATGCAAGTAGTTGTTTTTTAATTGGGGCGTGTGACTGCTGCCGTTTTTGTTGTTCTAATATGCACTTCTGTAACTTTGTTTTGCTGCCCTCTTGGCCAGGTCACTCTTGGAAAATAGATTTTAATCTCAATGAGTTTTTACCTGGTTAAATAAAGGATGTTGATATTGATGGATTGACGTAGATAAAGAACTGTTTTTTCTTAGTTCCTTTGTCTTTAATCCATCTGTTTCCTTGTTCACTTTAAAGGATGAATGCCTTCTTGGAGTGTTGGAAAAGGAAGATGGAGCTACACAGGAACAGGCTGAGAAAGAAGTTTGCTTCGACAAGGCAAACAAAGCTGACAAAAACCAGAGAAAAGGGTTGTCCAGAGGTGAGAAAATATGAAAAGCCAATGCAATCGTCTGAGCAAAGTTTGTGTGCGTTTTTTATTTCTAGGCCACGGTGCCCTCCTGTTTGGCCAAAAGCCCATCTTATTTTTCGATATAATCTTATAATGGGTAGATAATTGCCGTGATTCAGTTAATTGCAGAAGGCTCAAGGTGTGAAGCAATTAAACAGATTCCCACAGGCAGGAGTTTCCTCCCTTTTGTGGAGGAACACCACTGATGAGGCAAGGTCCCAATTATGTGTCCCAGATGTTTACTGGGGGAAGTGGGGGGCGGGGGGGGGGACACTTGGTGGCCGCCACCATATTGCTTGGCATCTGAGAATGTTTTTTCCTTTGTACCCTTGAGCTCATCTTATTGGAACAATTAAAAAAGATCCTTTTAAAGACAACATCATTTTGTTTTTCTCTTAGATTCCAGTCAGGACTACACCGACTCCACTGGCATAGATCTCCATGAGTTTTTAGTCAACACATTAAAGAGCAACCCCAGGTAAGGGTGCCTCACTCACATGATAGGTGAAAACAGGGTTAAGATATAAATGTTAGCATTGAGGAGACAATGTCCCCATTGCCGCAGGCTAACAAAATTGCTAAGCTCACTTTTATAAAAAGGTCACACGTCTGGAACAAAAGCTTACTTTGTATTATTTGCTTAGGGACCGAATTATGCTGCTCAAGCTTGAACAAGACATCTTGGACTTCATCGGCAACAACGAGTAAGTTTCACTTCTTCTGTATTTCAAAGTAGATTCAATTACAAATAGCACAACTTTCAAACAGATTATTGCCCAAAAGTGCTGTACAGAATAAAACGGAAAGATAAAAAATAATAATCAAAATCACAATAAGTACAGAACATTTTAAATATAAAACACCTTTAAAAACAGATAAAAAAGAAAAACATAAAAATGTCCAGCTTGTGTTGAAGGGGAACTGCACTTTTTTGGGAATTTTGCCTATTGTTCACAACCACTATGAAAGACATGATGACGAATGTTTTATTTTTTAATGCATTCTAAATATTAAATAAATGCGATCAAAAGTTCTCTTACAATGAAGCCAATGGAAACCGTGCAATTCCACCTATAAAGACCTTAAAAACACCCAAACACTTCCATTAGGGTTTATATACATGATATATGTAATGTAGTAACGGGCACATTTATGAGATAACATTTAATATTTTGATCATTCTATTTATGCGGCGCATTCATTTTAAAAACGCATCATGACGTTTGATTTTTTTTCCCTTCATCACTGATTACTCACTGCAGACTTCATGAGAGCCAACAAACATAATAAACTCTCACTTACTGTACAATGTCTGCTGTCATTAGGATACCGACTGCTGGGATGTTCATATATTCCCATTTAGATGAAGAGTGACTCATAATCCTCATAAAGAAACGGAGTGGGAGTACCAAGTGTCTTTTCGTGTCGTCCTTGCCATTTCCAGGGGGCCTAAACGGCTGTCAAAGAGTACCGACTTGTCGGAATACGGAATGCAAATTATTTTTTTGTCATAATAAAAGTTATTAATATTAGTTGTAAAATTAGTGGTGTCCCGATATGTTTTCACTTCTGATACGTTACCAGTATTGGAGAATTGGGTATTTGCCGATACCGATCTGATACAATCTCAGCCGTAGTCATACATATTCATTATTTTATAGAGTGGAATGCGGGAAAAGGCTTGATATTGTGAAATTAGTCAGAACAATGGTAGGTATTAAAAAACCTTAACCTGTTTATTATTATGTTGTGTAAGTTTAAGTGGAGCATTAATAATTTTTGGCCACACCTCGTGGCCACAATAATTAATTCAATTAAGCTAAATGTACTGTAAGATGAATGATGCAGACACGTTTGTTACTGGATACTATCGAAAACATGTAACATACTATTAGGGATGATGTTTGATAAGAAATTATGGAGTTCGAGCCCATTATCGAATCCTCTTGTCAAACCGATTCCTTATCGATTCTCTTATCGAATCCAGATAGGTTGTTGTAAATGGAAAAAAACACACAATATTTGGTTTAACAAAAGCTCACTTTTATTTTATAAGAAAATAAATAAATAAATAAATATTGACTGTTGTTGCCTCCCTAAAAAAATAAATATTGACTGTTGTTACCCAAAGTATATTAAGTGGGATTTTTCAGAAAAACAAATATATACAGTAACACAAAAACAACCTGTCTCTGTGATCACTATAGGTGTATAAACAATAAATAGTGTTAAATAAAATCAGTCCCTTGGGCACACAACTGAAAATAATACAGCTCTCCAAAAAGTGCACTTCTGCTGCTATTCGAACATCCTTCTGGGGTGCATCAGTGTGGCCTCCTCCAGGAATGACTGCACGTCCTTGTCCTGGAGGGAAAATGAGGGACAGACACAGCATAGAATTAGGGGGGAAATTAGCTGAATGTGACGACTGGGGTGTCTGTTATTATGTCTTTAGCATTAGTATGTGGAATTAAATGATGGAATGGATTAAGTAATGAAGTTAAACATTGTACTGATATGATCCACTTTAAGAGGTTGTTCAAATTAATAGTGCTTACAAAGTACAAAGAAGAATTATGAGAAATACTTTCAACCTTATTGAAAACAAGATATTCTTCATCTCAGTATATTAATAATGACTGAATTAATTAATTACATATTACAAAACTGTTGTATATACTAATTCACAGATGTTATTTTATTATAAAAAAGGTCAGTAAATGATGTATATATTTGTAAACGCTCTGAAGTGGGAAAGGGGTAGGATTAAATAAGCTTTACTTCTTCCTACTCTATTTCGGACATGATGTAAAGTGAAATGATATGAAACTGTGATGTGTTATGCTGTGTTTATGTACGAAATAAACTAAAGAAAGAAAGAAAGCACTAGTTTATTAGACAGACCTGCAAACTCTGGAGTGGTGTAGGCCAGTGGTCCCCAACCCCAATTGGTACCGGGCCGCACAAGAAATTATTATTTTATTTTTATTTTTTATTTTTTATTAAATCAACATAAACACAATATATACATTATATATCAATATAGATCAATACAGTCTGCAAGGATACAGTCCGTAAGCACACATGATTGTATTTCTTTATGACAATAAAAAAAATACCATCCCCCCCCCGGTCCGTGGGACAAATTTTCAAGCGTTGACCGGTCCGCAGCTACAAAAAGGTTGGGGACCACTGGTGTAGGCTACAAGATACCGTTAACGTTATCAGACACATACAAAAAGGCTAAGGTTAACGTTAGCCACTGACTATGCTTAGGTAACGTTAGTCTAGCTAACATTACTGCAGTCCTGGTTGACATAAGAGGTAACGTTATTTTAGCCTAAAGGCTACGAGTGAGCAGATATGGAAATTAACCGGCAACAGTTAACGTTAGTTACTCACCAGCAGTATCACTGGAATTGGCGCTGCAGGTTGAAGCAGAGGAAGAGGGGCGGGTTTCGTCATCTCTGTCGCTGCTTCTCCACGACACCTTTCTCTAACGTTCAGGTTATGTACGGCCTGAACATGTTTCATCATGCTTGTTGTACTTCACCCTTACATGAGAGCGAAGCCTGGCAATATTTGCAGATAGCCGTTTCCTCGTCGTATTTTTCTGTAAAATGAAGCCATGCCTTGAGGCGTTTTTTTCGGTCCATTGTTGTTGCTGCTTCTGTATCTGCCGCCTAATGACTGAGCTACGTCATGTCCTGGGACGTGCCACAGGGCATTTCCTGTGGGAGGGGATTCGTTCCCAGGGATTCTAATAAAGAACCAACTCTTTTTCTTTACTATAGTGGCCTCGATAACGGGAACCAGTTCTCAAAAAGGGATTTGAGTCCATGGAATCGGTTCTTTTCTTATCAAACAACCGGGAGAACCAGTTTCGAACATCATCTCTACATACAATTATATTTTTGGATGCTTGTTCATATTGACAAATTTGCTGTGTCAGACAGTAATATTGTTCAACTTAGGACCCGTATTGTGTATGCCTGGCCTGTGTGCTATTGTGCGCTTAGCTGTTTTTTAGCCGCTAGTTCATAGTAACTTACAATATTTACCTTTTGTAAATGACTTGACTAAAACATTTTTAAAAAAAGACTGAACTTGTGTGCTTTTTGGAGGACATTTAGATGTTAACTGACTGTCCACCTTTGCACAAGTAAACGGGACTGCTTGTATCGTAGCTTTTATCAGAGATGTTAGATATAAACTGATATAATCCGATTCTTTTTTGCTTGTATTGGACAGATATCATACCATAATATACCATAAACACCACAAATTAAAGTTATTATTTTGGACATTGCATAGGTTATTCTGCATTCTTCAGTTTTTCTGTGAGCGGCCCTTGAAAAAAATCGAACGCAGCTAATTACCTCTCTAGACCAAATTAAAGTGTTTGGCAGCAGCCGAAACATTGACTCGAGTTTCCAAGCGCTCCAACAACAAAGGATCTTTTCATTTCCTGATGCAACATACTCTATTCTGCATAATCAGGAGTTTTGGATGGAGACTTTCAGTCTTAGCTGTCGTCGTGCAGATGTGTGTTTGGTGTAAACTGCTCATTCCCACACTTGACCGACGACCCGTGTCTCCATTTAGAACCCAAAAAAGAATATTCCCACCTATGACGTCCTATCATAGGATGCTGTTGCACCGCGTGGCCGCCTACTTCGGGATGGACCACAACGTGGACCTGACCGGAAAGTCTGTTGTCATCAACAAAACCACCAGCACAAGAATGTAAGCGTCTCTCCTCCAGAATATCATGTATGATTTTTTTTTTTTTTTAAATGATCCCCAATGTGTGGTGGATTTATTGCGATAAACTCCGCACATGTTTGGCTTCCTTTACCCCGGTGTTGATTAGCATATGTTGCTGTCAGTACCCGTCTGAAATGAAGCTCGCCTCCTTAACTGTTGAAAATCCCCCCACCGACAGACCCGATCAGAAATTCTCCGAACACATCAAGGATGACAGGGCGGACGATTTCCAGAAACGCTACATTCTCAAACGAGACAACTCCAGCTTTGATCGCGACGACAGCACGGTAGGTGTCCCCACCCCGCCGCCGCCACCAAGCTGTCACTTTCATTTCTGACATGTCAGTACGAGTGGGACAATCTGGCGTCCCCAGTATAGCTGCTAAAAAGAAATGTGTGTGTGTTTGTGTATGTGTGTGTGTGTGTGTGGGTGTGGGTGTGGGTGTGAGTGTGGGTGTGTGTGCCGTGTCCTTGCCAGATTCGGATGCGTTTGAAAGCAGACAAGAAAAGCAAATCGATGGAGGAGAGGGAGGAGGAGTACCAACGAGCCAGAGAAAGGATATTTGCACATGATGTGAGCGCTGCTTGTGTGGGCGGGGTGGGGGAGGGGCGCCATGCTGCACAAATCTGTTATCTATTGTGCAAATTTAGCCCCGATTTTTACCGCCAATTACACGGCTAGAATTTATTGATGGCACCGCTCCGATACGGAGTTACGCGTTTTTATATTTTTAATGACCTGCAATCAGTGACTCTGGATATTATGAGTTTATTAGTCAATTAAAAACATGTTTTAGTTCCTGTTACACTTTTACGACTAACAAGCTTCTCTTCGACAGGGTGATGATCACTTCATCCTGGATAGAAGGTAAGTTGTAAAGAACACAAACACTTTCTTTCGCTCATTGAGTCTTGACAGAATCACTCCTAGTTGTTCACTCATTTACTATGTCAGCGCTACACTCCTGAAGGTGTCCATTTTGTTTTTAGTAGGCTTAATTGTCATTTTCAGCAGTTGGTGTTGTCAGTGTTCTGCCTCTAATGCCTCCTACCACCCTCCTCCCCCGCAGCTCTCAGGATGAAGACGCATGTATGCGCACCCAGCACAGGCGGCAAATGTTCAGGTGAGGTCTGCACGTCGCTCTGTGCCTTTCAGAGACCAAATTGATCTAAGGATTTGGTATCGCTGTTCAGAAATGCTTCTGTTTTAATAGGATTTTTAGTGCAGGCTTGCTCATGTGAATCAGTCTGCATGGACTTAATCATGGCCAATTAAAAAATTATAACATATACTTTAGCCTCTCCTTTGATGGATAAAGCTAAAATATAATAATGAAGTATTAGTTATTTATATAGCTTAAAACCTTAAAAGAGAACAATGATGATTTAAATCTACATTTAACACTTCTTTGTGGTCTCGGGGCGGTATAGCTCGGTTGGTAGAGTGGCCGTGCCAACAACTTGAGGGTTCCAGGTTCGATCCCCGCTTCCGCCATCCTAGTCACTGCCGTTGTGTCTTTGGGCAAGACACTTTACCCACCTGCTCCCAGTGCCACCCACACTGGTTTAATTGTAATTTAGATATTGGGTTTCACTATGTATAAGCGCTTTGAGTCACTAGAGAAAAGCGCTATATAAATATACTTCACTCGATCAGGGGTTCTGAACCTTTTGGACCTCAGAGCCTAACTTTTCAGTCAAATATTAACACTGAATTAGTAATCTTACTCTTGATTTTTATCGTATTCAATAATTGTACCTAACATACTTACAATTTGCAACCTTATCAAATGATATAAAACCATGTGTTAATCACAAATAGTATTATTTTATAAACCTTACACTTAGGTCAGGCTAATTTGAAAAATAAGTATCAACAAAATACACTGCATATGAAGGGACTCAAATAACTGACAGTTATGTAGTGCTAAAATAAACTAAATGAATAATATGTATGTTTCTTAATAAGCTGTCAATAAAATTAAAGTGCAAATGAAAATACAGCTCTACTAATATAGTCATATTTTTTGCGTTGGAGAAACTTATCTTTGACTTTTGACTTTAACTTTTTCGGTTTGTCTGATATTGTCATTACTGCCACAAGTGGTGGAAGTGTACTACAAGTGAGTACCGCTGCGGCCCATACGGACCACAGCTGAAAAACGGATATATTTTGGCGGCCCAACAATAGTTAAGAAATACTGGTCTCCATCTTATGTATTGGATATGCTTCTGTGTAAATATTGCATGACTTGCCGTCCGAGTCCACAGTCACATTTATTACCCGTTTTTAAATTTGTCTGCAAATTATTCTTGTCCATTTTTATTTTTCGCAATTGTAAAACAATTGTTGCGGCTACAAAAAAATTTGGGGCCTCATCTTAAAAAATCGTGAGAAAATGTTTTTATTTTCTTTTTATGGGTAACACTGTGGAGCATTGGATCAGAAAATGCACATATGAGTCCCCATTTGTCATAACTTTAGTGACTTAAAAGGGTCATATGACTTTTTTTCTGCATTAAAAACACTTCCTTGTGGTCTACATCAGTGGTCCCCAACCACCGGGCCGTGGCCGGGACCGATTGGTACCGGCCCGCACAAGAAATTAAAAAAAAAAAAGTTTAATTTTTTTTTTTTTATGAAATCAACATAAAAAACACAATATATACATTATATACCAATATAGATCAATACAGTCTGCAGGGATACAGTCCGTAAGCACACATGATTGTATTTATTTATGTAAAAAAAAAAAACATTTTTTTTTTAAATACACCCGCAGCTACAAAAAGGTTGGGGACCACTGGTCTACATAACATGTATTGGTGTTTCTTTGGTCAAAACATGTCATAGATGGTTTTACAGACTGTTTTCAAGCCGCTTTCTGACCGTCTCTCCAGAATGCACTGTTTAGTGGGCGGTCTTATTTATGTGGCTCCACAAATTATTACGCTACTTTTTATTAATTTAAACTTCGCTATGGAAGTGCTAAAAACTACAGCAAAGATGGCGGGGAGAGACATACATACAGTATAGGCCAAAAGTTTGGACACACCTCATTTCAATGCGTTTTCTTTATTTTCATGACTATTTACATTGTAGATTCTCACTGAAGGCATCAAAACTATGACACCTGTGAAGTGAAAACCCTTTCAGTTGACTACCTCTTGAAGCTCATCGAGAGAATGCCTACAGTGTGCAAAAAAGTAATCAGAGCAAAGGGTGGCTATTTTGAAAAAATTATAATATAAAACGCGTTTTCAGTTATTTCACCTTGTTAGGTACATAACTCCATGTGTTCATTCAAACTTTTGATGCCTTCAGTGACAATCTACAATGTAAATAGTCATGAAAATAAAGAAAACTCATTGAATGAGAAGGTGTGTCCAAACGGCTCGTTTCCCGGAAGTATGAAGGAAGGCAAGATTGTTTTATAAATATTTCATTTTTGGGATTTACACAACAGCAGGTACCAATATGTAAGAAAAGTTGGTTCTGCATAATAAGCTCTCGTTAAATTTAGACGATGTGTAGATATTAATCACTACATTCGAACATTATCTTCATACAAGCCGAAGAGATTTCAAACTTCCTAAAAACCAAATGTGAGCACAGGACGCTCGACGGCGTCTGACACTGTGACTTTTACCCTGACCAGGTCACGGGCCGGCCGTTCGGCTGCCAGCTGGCAAAGCAGCTCCGAGACGGACACGCTGCCGCGACAGAGCGAGCCCCGACCGTGGAGCAGCACTGACAGCTCGGACAGCTCCAACCGCCTGGCCCCGCGACCTGCCATCACCAAGGCCAGCAGCTTCAGCGGCATATCCCGCATTCTGGCGCGAGGGGACAGCAGCGCCAGCAGCAAGAGCACTGGGAGGCTTTCCAAAACAGGCAAGAAAAAAGATGCGCTTGCTCGTGTTAAACAATAAACCAAACAAATGAGAGAAAGCAGCGAATTTCAGATGACTCAATCTTCACGATAAACCTGTTTGTTTGAGTGGGAGAAAAAAACTCACTTAGTAGAAAAGCCTTCAGGTACACCAGGGACAATTATTATTAGCCTCTTATACTGGAAGCATGCACTCGTTATTACCACAGTTGAGCTGATTTTATCACTAAAGTCTTTTGGCCTCCTGTTTTATTAGAAAACTGTCAAAGCTGAATAGTTTATAGAAAACACTGAAATACCGTTAAAGGCGAGCAGTGGATACTTAACAATCCCTGGGAGGGTCTAAACTGCAAGAGAGCGTTTGCCCTTTACTCTCACTTTGTTCTCAGGATGAGCCATTTTCACCATTATGTCATTCTTGTTTCATTTTCCCCCACAAGACAGCATTTTGTGTTTTGGAGAGTCAAAGTCAAACGTCTTGCCCCCTTCCTCCCTCCCTTCCTCCCTCCCTTCCAGTGCCCTCAAATAACCTTCCCATGCAGCAATACAGTAAGCACGCCACCTCCGTTTAAAAATAGGTGCTCATAAAAGATGGAGATGAAATCTAAAAAGAGAAATTTATGAACCTTTTCCTTATTGTAAGGCCAGGAGGATCATTGATGCCTCGTAAATAATCCCCTTTTGCATGGAGGTTGCATAAATCAGGTGTTCTAAACCTTTTTTTTTTTTTTTTAGCTCGGGACCCAACTTTTCCTACTACTATTTATGGAGGTTTTAGCCATATAATTACCAGGAACAGTCAAAAACATCAAATACTTTTCTTTTTTTGCCCCATTCCGGACACACCTTTGTAATCAGGCGGACAGCACATATACACACACACACATGTACAGCACTTTCTTTGCCACCTGCCTGTGTATGAGAAGTGCTATATAAATAGTTTGACTTGATTTGAACAAGTAACAAAAAAAACTAATAATAATTAAATAAATTGGAATTTAAAAAAAACACACGGGTAGTTATTAACATAAAACCAAAGACAGTGGCATTCCCGAATGGTGCCAGAGAGATACAACAACCAACAAGCATACAAAAGGCTCAAACAACCTGCATTTCAACTGTTTTAACCGGGTTTAATTTCGAGATCAGTGGGCCCACTCAAATTTTAACACTGAATTAGTAATGTTACTCTTGATTTTTGATTAAAAAATAGTACCAACCAAATATATTGCATAAGAAGGGACTCATACCTGTAAATAACTGATGAAAATTTTATTTACATAGTTATGTTGTAGTAAAAAATAATATAAATTAATGAATGTTTTTAACTAAAATGTCAAAAAAATTAAATTGCAAATGAAAATACAGCTCCACCACTTTAGACATCATTTTTACACTTAAGATTGCCTGCCTGTTTGAAATTGTAATTTCTGCCACAAGTGGTGGAAAAGTGTATTGCAACTAAATAATATATTTTAGCAGCTCTCTATGGGGCGCTCGCGGACCAACAATGGGCCCAGCCCTATGGTTAAGACACACTGACATAAATGACACATGGGAATTAAAAATGGAAAAAAATATATATTCATAAATAGCATTTTAAAGAAAAATACTTAACAAGGCCTGCTCATGGTAAAAAAAATTATAACAAAAATGTATGTTACCATTAGCTGTTAAACAAAACATATTTTAAAATCTGTTTATCTGTCTATATTTTTCACAATCACAAATTACGTCGAATAAAAGTTGCTCGTCGGCCTGAGGAAATTGTTTGCCACTCATGCTTGTAACTCACCGATGTCTCGTCAACAGGCAAGGAGCGCGTGCACATACACAAACGGTGCGAGAAAAGCAACGAACAATTTCCAGTCATGTTTTTGTCAGGGTTGTCAAACTTGTTTTCATTAAGGGCCACATAGCAGTTATGGCTGCCTTCAGAGGGCAGTGAATAAATATATAAATGTAAATCACCTCAGGATATTATTGCACAATTGCCTATGCAGTTGAGTATTGGATTTTTTTATTATGTACAAATTGATGGTTCGCTTACTTTGAAATCATTTATCAACGGGACAAGCAGATATTGCAGTTTTTTTTGTTTTTTTTACAAAAAACGGCAATACAGTATATTGTAAAATATTTGTTGCATTATCAGATATTTTAGTTAAAAATATATGCAAATTCATGCTGTACATACATTATCTTCTGTCAAAATGGAAATTAATACATTGAGTAAGAAACATGATATACTTTATTGAAGCACATTACTGTAGTCACTCAACTTAAGAATGTTTTGAGATAAGAGTTGTCTCGGCTGACTATTATTTAAGTTGCATGCAAAAATTGTAGTTCCAATTAGTCACAGTGAATCCTGTAAGATCTGACCAAAACATCCAATTTTTCTCACCATCATTAGCTCATAGCTAGAAATCAAGCACCAATTAAATACATTTCAATGGGAGACAGTGATTTCAGATACAAGTGTTTTGAGTTAGAAGCTCCATTACAAAGCAAATTAAGCTTGTAAGTTGGGGTACTACTGTATTTCCAGCCTTTAGCTGGCCACATAACATTGATGTGGCGGGCCAGACGTAGGCCTTGATTTTGACACCTGTGCTATAGACTAGACCAGCGGTCGGCAAACCAAAATGTTGGAAGAGCCACATTAGACTAAAAATTCCCAAAACAAATCTGTCTGGAGCCGCAAAAAATTAAAAGCCTTGTGTAAGTGTTATAACAAAGGCAGCACATGATTTGTCATTAGCCTACTATCAAAATGACTGTCGCTTCGTTGACAGAAATGTTTAAATGTAATATTTATTCTACACATTTTTTACAACATGGTGAAACAGTGAAATTGATGTGTGTCCAAGTTAAAGGAAACGGCAGGCTGTCTTCTTCTAATGGATTTATTCCAATCTTTGCAGTTTGCTGTGGTCTGGAACAATATGGCGCAGAAACAACTATCAGAAATGCAGCCAATATTACATACAGATACTGTGTCATGAGCAGTGTTGGGTTTGTTACTGAAAACCAGTAACTAGTTACAGTTACTAGTTACTTTATTTCAAAAGTAACTCAGTTACTAACTGAGTTACTTACACCAAAAAGTAATGCGTTACTGTGAAAAGTAACTATTTAGTTACTTCTTTTTTAAAAGCTCCCATTAATGCCCTTTTAGCCTTCATTTCAGTACTGTTATTGCACTGGAGAATAATACAATGTGTTGATCAACTTGACATGCATTTGCATCACTGACTCTGCTAAGCAATGTGGTCTACATACAACACACAAAGACAAAGATATGTTTCAAAGGGCCAACTTATTTCAGGCCAGAACAAATTGACAAAACTATTTTAAATAGATGCAACATAACATACATAAGTAACAAACAGCATAATAACATAGCTGTAAACGAAATACGTACTTTAACTTTATTTTTACATACCAAAGCCTAACCAGGCGTTTTTTCTCTCAAGGAATTCTGAAATAAAATCATGTCTGAAGCCCAGAACACTCTACATATTTCCCCAGTTTTAGTTGAGAGATAAGGAAATATTGGCCTGGCCCACTAGGATCCCTCTTTATGTTTGTGAATTTTATTTTTTATACATTTAGAGCGATGTGATAATCAAACACTCTAGAAGTCTAGAAAAAAAGAGTATATAAGAGAATTGACAGAGTGTGTGTACTATAATTCATAATAACATTGATTTTGATTCAATATTATGTTTTGAGCAATGAGTTTGAAAAAAAAAAAAAACAGCTTTGTTTTATTAGTCAACATTGCAACATTTTCTAAATTACATTTCACCTTTAAGCTTTTTTATTTCACTTTTGTTATGTTGTTGTTTATTTTAATAGTATTTTTAGAAAGTGCTGTGGGCCTTTAAAACATTAGCTGTGGGCTGCAAATGGCCTCCGGGGCACACTTTTGACACCCCTGCTATAGATAATAAAAAATTAAATCTGATAAATCTATCGGTAAAAAGCTGAGCCTGGCGACGCATGCGTGTTAACAACTCTCTCGCTCTCTCTGTCTCCGCCCCTCCCTCACGAATGCTGCTGCGCGCACCCCTCCCCTCCCTCCTTCCCACACTCAGACAAACACCCAGCGCGGCGGCTCCTCCGTGTGACACAAGAGATTCAGAAGAACGACACTGTAGTGCTGCCACAAAACACACTCAGATCTTCTGTTTCAAGCCAATACTACATAAAAAGTAACGTAAAATAACGCAGTAACGCATCATGTAGTAACGGTAACTGAGTTACTGAATATAAAAAAAACGCGTTAGATTATTACGGTAGTTACCGCCGAAACTAACGGCGTTACAGTAACTTTGTAACGCGTTATTCCCAACACTGGTCATGAGACATGCAAGTATAAATTAAATACACAGAGGACGTAAGTAAAGGAAAGTAAATGAGCTCAAAAATACCTACAAACGAGGCATAGTGATGCAATATGTACATACAGCTAGCCTAAATAGCATGTTGGCATCGATTAGCTTGCAGTCATGCGCTGACCAAATATGCCCGATTAGCTAGATAGATCAACAAGTCAATAACGTCAACAAAGCTCACCTTTGTGCATTCACGCACAGCATAAAACGTTTGGTGGCCAAAATGAGACAAAGGAGTGGCATAAAACTTTCTGGGGCAGCGTTGGTGAAAGTTGATGTAAACAAACTACGGTGAGTTAAAAGACTGCCGAAATTAGTAGGACAAAGCGGCGCTCGCCAAATACTCACATCAGTGATGCATGTTTAATATAAACAGTGGGATTCCTAACAATTAGGAAGGTATGTGTCATGTTTGTCCTCCTACAGAAACAATATTAAAACAAAATATGTTTCCCCCCCATCTTTTTTCATTTTAATACCTTTTTGAAAAATCTCCAGGGAGCCACTAGGGCGGCGCGAAAGAGCTGCATGCAGCTCTAGAGCCAGCGGTTGCCGACCCCCGGACTATACAAACAATGATACTGTATGTAACGTCACTAGCCAAAATGCAATCATTAGCTAACACACAATTCTAATGTGCGTACCACGTAGGGGTGTAAATCTTTGGGCACCTAACGATCCGATACGATTGTGATTCCTGGGGGGATTCTCAATTTAAACGATTTTTGCAATGTATTATTTGGTATAATAATTATGATGAAACTTTTTCAAAATAGGCTACAGGTTAGAAAAGCTCCAATCTGGTTGCATGGACATGACTTAAAAGCATATTTTTAAAAATGTATTCTTGTAAAAAAAAACATTTGAATACATTTTTGTAAAATGGGAATCAATTTAGAATCAGGATGGATAAGAATTGCGATTCGGATGTGAATCGATCATTTTTGTACACCCCTAGTGTCACGTATGTAACACGTAAAGAATTGCAAACCTTTTCATCCTAACCCAAGTTCCAAGTTGATTTAGCCTAAAATAGCTATGGCTTTTCTATTTTATAATTATACAGGGACAAATCAACCACAGATTGCGCCGAGCTACCAACACCTCCGTCAACATTTCCCCAAGAGCCTCGAATTTAAAAAAAAGCTGTGTTATTAGACTGTGAATTTGTTCCGCTGCTTAATTATCACCATCTACTCTCAGCACCTCTGTCGATTAGAGACAGTGAGAAGCATGAAGCCAATTCTCATCTTGTGCCGCTGCTTAGAAAAAAAACATTAAAGTGCCATTTCATTATTTTTTTCTTGTCTTCTTTTGTCACTCCAGGATCAGAATCTTGCAGTAGCGTCGGTTCTTCATGCAGTTCGCTGTCTCGTCCCCACCGGCCTTTCACGGTGCCAGCCTCTTTGCGGCCCAAAATGCCCTTAGTGCACCCGACTGCGGATACTAAAGGCTCGGCACACAACCCTAACATGATCAGGAGCGCCCCGCCCTCTGCTGACGCCACAAATTATTATGTGTTGTCATTGGAGGCCTCAGGGATACCACCTGGCAGCGTTCTGGTCAATCCACACACAGGTACCTATCTCCGCCCGTTTAATCTTTGTTACCGACATAGTGGTTAAGCACGAGCTTATTTTGGTAAGCATTGCTAATAAAAAAAATGCCTTTCAGACCTTTTAATTTGCAGTTACCTCAATAGCGATGATACATAAGTGTGTTTACATTGTGACTCTTTATTTTTCTTTCAACAGGCAAGCCTTTCATTCATCCAAGCGGCAGTGGCATCGCTTATAATATGGCCAGTGTGGCACCCCCTGCTGGTAGGGGCCCACATCAAGGGAAGGCGGCGGTGGCGGCACATCAGCTAACCTCGGTTGCAAGCCAGCAGCAGCCACCTAATCACCTTCACTCTCAGGTCAGCGGGTGCACCAGTTTTTGTTTGAACCAAGATGGCCGCGCTTATTTGTACTTTTTCTAACCCCAAAAAAATGTTGGAGTCTGAGCTTTTGGCTCACTCATTAAAACCGTCTTAATTAGGTCTTGCCTTCTGAACCAACTTGTCGTCCATTTCAGCCATCCTCTGAACCTGTCCATAACCCGACGGTCTCCTACCATCTTCCTCCTCCTCAGTTCCTGCCCGTCTGTCCAAACCAACAGTACACTGTGGTACATAATTCAGTTTCCAATTTATTCATCATCTCTGCTGAATAAAAATCAATCCTGTTTTATCTTACCGTATCAGCTAAAATACACTTTTGTGAGTTTTTCGCTATTGGACTTTTTTTGCAGGGATAGTTTAATTAATGTCATGTATTTTGGTGAAAAATAAATCCAGCAGGGTCTGGCCTCATTTATGACCTGGTTTTAGTGAACTCTGTTGCCACTGTGGCTAATTATGCCTGTGAATATTTAATTAATCACCAGATGTTAGTTATGAATAATCCATGACTGAAAAACATGTCAGAAATGACCAGAGTTGGCATGCAATAGTGATACGGATAATAGTAGGAGTGTCCTGATTCAAGTTCTTCAATTCCGTTACGATGCCAATATTTGAGCCCTGCGAATAAGCCAACCCAATATTGACCCGATACGATGGAAAAGGTTTGATCCACTGAAATTACTCAAACCGAGAAAAATTACTAACCTATTTATTATTGGGCTTATACTATCTTTAAGTTGAAGTGGAGCGGTAATTTTTTTTTTTTGACGACACCCAGTGGCCACTATAGTTCATTAATTTTACGCAGTAAGTTGAAAATGCAGACACGTTTGTTACTGGATACTTTCCGATGCGCTTCTGCCTTGAAGACTTTGCATGTGGAAGCAATATGCAACTACAATTATTTGATGCTTGTTTATATTGACCAATGTGCTGTTTTAGACTGCAATATTGTTCAATAAAGGACACGTATAGACACTTACTAGAGGTGGGAATCTTCTGGTACCTCACGACTCGATTAAGATTCTGGACCGACGATTCGATTAAAAATCGATTATTGATGCATCTTTAATTTATGTATATGGATGCAGTTTTACATTTCATTTCACTAAATAAGTGTTTATAACTTGCAACTTAAAAAACCCAATTCATTTGGAAAAAGAAACCGTTAAATACATTTGTCAAATTAATGAAAATGTGTTAAAAACTGGAACATAAATGTCTTATAATAAAGGAGCTGGTCGGATGTCTCGGTGAGGTGGCTCGCTGCAGTCAGCCAAATTTTAGAACTGTCTGCATTACTTTATTTACCATAAATAAATTGACGTTTACTAATCAATTCCAAAATCGTCCATGTCCAAATTGCGATGCATCTAAAAATCGATTTCCCCCACTTCTACTTATTACAGTACGCATAACTAGCTTGTGTGCTGAGCTGTCGCGTAGCTGCTAGCTCCTAATAGCCTATAGCCCACCATGTTTACATTTCGTAAATTATTTCACTATCACAAGAAAATACCAACTTTTTGTCTGTTATATCGGAGATTTTAGATGCAAACCGCCGAACACCCTTAATAGTTAACTTTTGGCTCCACTTATCTTTTTTTCACCCAGATCATATTTAAATTCTGCATTTTTATCTTAAAATCCATCCATCCATTTTCTACCGCTTGTCCCTTTTGGGGTTGCGGGGGGTGCTGGAGCCTATCTCAGCTATATACCAATATAAGCTTGACATTAGATAACCAAGTGGTAACACAGTGTTGATCCATGTTATAAGCATGCTGGATTTAATTACTTTTTTGTCTTTATAACACCTGTTCATTACCGTGAATGTGCACAGCAGCGTTAAGTCCCATCTCTTTTCCAGCCTGACTCCCTCAACGCCCAATTTAGTCATATGACCCTGGCGCAGCAGTCGTCCAGCAGTAGTGGCGCGCCAGCCGTTGATGCCCGCCACTATGCAGCTGTGTACCACCACCCCCACGCCCCGCTGCTACTGCAGGGAGCGCCCTCACAGCAGGTTGCCAACTACATGGTCGCAGGGCCCTCGGGGGGCCACCCAGGGATGCTCCAAGGCCAGCATGTCCCACTTCCTGGTCTTAGCCAAGCATATGCCAGCAGCATGCCCGGTCATGCTGCTTTCCCCGCATCCAGTCTGAACCAGCAACACACCAGTGTGCTCCAGCAGCACACCTACATCCACCAACCTGTTCAGCAGGTACCTCGGTCAATTCAAAGTGATTTTTTTTATTTTTATTCATAAGCCTTTCATTTTAATGTGGGGTTTGTGCATCTCACAGATGCCCACGTGCTACTGCTCTTCCACCCACCACCCTCAGTGCTCCAACCAACAGCAGAACTACCGTCCGCCTGTAAACCATCTGGCCTACAATGGCCCTCACAGCCAAAACCTGCCACCACAGCAAGGTAGGGCTCACGCACTTGTGTTGTATGACTAACACATTGATTCTGTAAACAACACATTATTGTTCAGTTGACAAAACACACCTAACATTTTGTTTGAATAAAAAAAGACACTGTGAAGGTCTGCATGTTCTGAAATAAAGCAACCAGTAAAGGAATGGAAAAACCAATTATGACATAAACAAATGCAATGTTCTGTGTGTGTATTTTCTGTATGATTCCAGTCATTAAGTAAAAATTACAGAACTAATGTAAGTGTGACATCAATATTAGGGGTGTCCCAATCCGATTGTGATATTGGATATCAGCGAAAATGATCCGATATGAGCAATCCTGCAGACAGTTAACATCTAAATATCCTTCAATAAGTATTTTCTTCTATTTTAGTCATTTACAGGCTAATGGCTACTAGGGGCTAGCAGCTACAGAACAGCTAAGCACGCAAGCTAGACATACAGTACAGGCCAAAAGTTTGGACACCTTCTCATTCAATGCATTTTCTTTATTTTCATGACTATTTACATTGTAGATTGTCACTGAAGGCATCAAAACTATGAATGAACATGTGGAGTTATGTACTTAACAAAAAAAGGTGAAATAACTAAAAAACACTCTTGGCATTCTCTCGATGAGCTTCAAGAGGTAGTCACCTGAAATGGTTTTCACTTCACAGGTGTGCTTGAAGCTCATCAAGAGAATGCCAATATTGTGCAAAGCAGTAATCAGAACAAAGGTTGGCTATTTTGTTGAAACTAGAATATAAAACATGTTTTCAGTTATTTCTCCTTTTTTTGTTAAGTACATAACTCCACATGTGTTCATTCATAGTGTTGATGCCTTCAGTGACAATCTACAATGTAAATAGTCATGAAAATAAAGAAAACGCATTGCATGAGAAGAAAGTGTGTCTAAACTTTTGGCCTTGTACTGTACATAAGGGCCCTTAATATTGCAGTCTAAAACAGCACATTTGTCAATATAAACAAGTGCCAAATAATTATAGTAGCATATTATGTACACATACAAAGTCTCCAGCGCTAGTATCCAGTAACAACCATGTCTGCATAATTCAACTTACTGCGTCACAAGCTTAACTTAATAAATTGTGTCCACTAGTGTTACCACTCAACTCTAACTTAAAAGTACACAGCAGAGGGTTATTAATAAATAGGTTAGTGTTTTTCACACGTCATTGTTTACCTTTGACTAATTTCTCTTAATCAAGCCTTTTTTTTAACATTGGAAAGTACAAAATAAAAGTACGTATGATTTCTGCTGACATTGTATTGCATCAATATCAGTATCAGCCAATATTCAAAGTTCCAGTGTTGGTATCAGAAGTCAAAAAGTTGTATTGGGACACCCCTAATCATTATTGTTGCTGATCAAACTGCATGGTAAAGTCATGAGGTGAGGCAGATGGCACTATGCCCCACCTGAAGGGGGCGCACAAGTAAATCTGACTCCAAATGAGTCGGTGTCTCACCACAAGTAAATGTAAACAACTGTAGTTTTCTTCAATGTTCAGGCGTCATGCTGTCAGGAGAGTAGACTTTGTTTTCCCTTCTAGTTTTCAGCTTTTTAGTTGTTCTTGAATGTTCTTTGACGAGGAAAAAAACAACATCCACGGGCTCTGGCTCGTTTCTAACGGCACAAACGATTTCCACTAACTTCCTTTCCTGTTTTTTTTTTTTTTTTTGTAGCTTAGAAGTCTCTGTTGGATCGGCGACTTGGGGATTCAGTATTTTCTCTTTTTAGCTTTCTTCTTGTAAGAGCTTTTGCTCAATCCCACTCACTTATACACATTTTCTACATTGTATCTTCATTCGTGGTCGTTTGGTCAACAGCTGACAAATAAATGCCCTACAGAAGCCAAGGACATTAATTTTTCAGTGAAATAAAATTGCATCATCTTTCTTCCTAGTGATTAAAAAGGCATGATTAGATTCATACGGCATGAGATTTCCAGTTTGAGCGCTGATGAATGATGAGAGGCGGGATGCGGGGCCGGGACGCTGTCTGAGAGGCTTCTATGAATCTCACAGTGAACCGGTCTCTTTTTCAGCCCCTCGGTCTTCCCCTGCAGGTCATGGCGCTGATGGTTGGATGTGCGCGCACAAAAGGAAAGGAGAAATCAATCGTAACCTCAATTAATTTAATCCCTCAGATGCAAACCGGCATCCCTCAAAAAAACGTCAAGGAGAGAGTAGGCCATTATCTGCGTCTGAAGGAGCACAATCATCTGCTGCCCGCTGAAATGGAATAAATCTGCCGCGTTTTAGCGCGGCGGTCATTTCATGCTCGGTTTGTACGGGAAAGTGGGAGACATGGGCGGATAAAAATAGCCGCTTCTTGGCTCCTCGCGGCGCGCTTTCATTGTTTCATTGTGCTTTTCTCCCAGGGTGGCAGGCTGCAAAGACACCTTCACAAAAGGATGTCCTCTCCTTTGTTGCTGGGAGCACGTCACGTGTGTCACGGGGGACTGTATTTTCAAATGTCTCGCCTTGTCACCTTGACATTTAGGCACTCCTTCCCCCCACCTCCCTCCTCTTTCCTCTGGCAAGGAGCGATCGCCACCATTTCTTGCCGAAAATGGACAGCTAGTGTTTTGGGCACTAATAAGAAATTGATGGTTTTTTTCCCCCCCACTTCCATTCGGTCACTCAGGTTGCTGTTTCAGGCCACTGCAGGCTAAATCAAATATATCGACTTTCTCATTTACTCCAAGTGCTCAACTCGCCGTGCACCGTGGCCGCCTATGTTGTTCTACTATTGATGCGCCGCAATTTTATTTTTTTTATTAAGCAGCGAAAACCAGCATTTCGAGACACTATTTTTGACTTTGCTGCCCCATTCTCACTTGACTTATTTTGTTTGTCAGTGCACCAGCCTGTGATGTCGAGCCCTGTGTCCAGTTACCAGACCGTAGTGGGTGTGCAGCCAACACCCAACTTCACCATCACTGCTGCCCAGCAAAGCAATATTGGCAGTCAGATGCAAGGGATGATGGTGCAGTACTCCCCAGTGCAGTCGTATCAGGTATACAAATACGCTTGTACCTCGTTTTTTGTACGCCCCGCTTTTCACATGGTTTGCGTTTCAACAGAAAATGTTCGCAATAATGTTGTCCCCGGATTTTTTCAAATTTATTTATTTGACAGGGACCGTACAATTAAACATTGCTACCCACAGGTAAGCGATGTCAAACTGCATTAGACTTCTAGCCACAGGCTAATTTGCAATCCTCGTCACTGGTTAGGCTTTTAAAGAAAAATTGAGAAAAGTGAAAAACACATACAAAAGGATTAGGGCAAGTACAAAATAAAAATTCATTAAAAATAATTGGCCCCATTTGTCGGTACTACACCCAGTTCTAGTGCTCACACTTTGATTTTCCTTAAGCCACTTTTTCAGTTTTGTGGAGAAAAGTTTAATGTTCGAGTGTGACTTCAACTCCAGTGACAAAGACTTGTCTTGAGGCCTTCACTGAGAATGCAGACTGACCAAGAGTCGGCTGGCACCTTTTCACTCTACAGCTGCCATCAACTGCAGCTCGAGTCTGCACACCTTCTCTACTTTATCTTTGTATGTCTTTACACATCACATCAGGGATTAATCTATTAAAAATAGCTTTTAAAAAATTAGAAATTTATCAAATGTATTAAAAAATGTGTACGGCCAAATGTTGCGCGTGACAAACTTGTTGGTTTGCCCGCGAATCGTTCTGCAAAATCGGGTGCCCAAGCAATAATCCCCCACACTAGTGACTCTGGAGTATTTTTTTCTTTTGAGTATGACAGCAAAATAAGACCCCATGGGGCCTAAGAAAGTTGTGAATACCAGCACTTTAAAAAAGAAGATGAGAAATTCTATTTATGAAAGAACTTTCAGAAAAATAAGTATCCATCCTACAATGGGGTAGTTATATGGTTGTGGTGCAGATTCAAAAAGTCCACAAAAGTATTACAAAAATAGCGCAAAAAACCACAAAAGTGCCTCACAAAAGTGCCAAACCTAGGTACGCGGTCTCCAAGGGGTTTTAAAACAAAAAGTAAAAAAACATATAAACAAGAGGAAAACACCAAAGAACATAAATGAGCACCGAGCTGCTTCAAACAGCTGCCATTCAACGGCGCCATTCCTACGTTCAGCTACAAATGCAAAACGCAATGAAAAACTAAATGAGCTATAAAAACAAAGGTATGTCTTTTCGTCCTCATTCTCTACTCATTGCCGTCTTTGTCAAGAAACCTCTTTAATAAAGTGATATCAAAAAAGTGCAGAAACCATCAAACAAAAGAGGTGCTCTTTGGAATAGTTGAAATTGATGAAACAGCAAATACCAATGGCTTATTGCAATGCATACATTTACCATATATAAACACCATTTTGTTTGGATTAAAAAAAATTGTTTATTCATTTAATGTCATATACATTTATTTCGCATTGTTTACTAGGGTGCTCAAAAAGCGATTCATAGTTTGTTTTTTGTTTTTTTTTTATTTCTAAAGACTTTTTTTAGGCCATCTCTCTGCATTACACACAAAGCAAGCCAACAGGAGCCTATGTAACCTGTGGCCTGTTTTGAAAAGGTATTATAATTTTTATACCAAACAATATATTGTGAAAATCAGTTTGAATCCAGAATCATGTTAAATCAAAAAACTATTCTCAATCGAATTGTCATCCCAGGAATAAGTATTGGATTGTGTGTTGTTGTAAGATAATTATAATTTTAAAAATAATTAATTTTTTTGGTGTAGGCTCTTATGTGTAAATGCTTTGGCATTCACACAATAATATTACAATGAAAACTAATAAATAAATGATTTATTTGGTGTACACTCTTATGTGACAATGCTTGGGCATTCACACAATATTATAATAATAATACTAATTAATAAATAAATGATTTATTTGGTGTAGAATCTTATGTGTAAATGCTTGGGAATTCACACAATAATAATTAATAAATAAATAATTTATTTTGATGTATAATCTTGTGTGTGAATGCCTGGGCGTTTATACAATAATATTATAATAATTAAATTAATTATATTTTTTGGTGTAGAATCTTATGTGAAAATGCTTGGGCATTCACAAAATATAATAATAATAACTAATAAATACATTATTTGGTGTAGACTCTTATGTGAGTATGCTTGGGCATTCACACAATAATATAATAATAAATAAATTATTTGGTGTAGACTTATGTGAGAATGCTTGGGAATTCACACAACAATATAATATTAATTAATAAATAAATGATTTATTTGGTGTGAATGCTTGGGCGTTCATACAATAATATAATAATAATTAATTAATTAATAATTTTTTTGGTGTAGAATCTTATGTGGCAAATGCTTGGGCATTCACACAATATTATAATAATAATTAATTAATAAATGATTTATTTAGTGTAGACTCTTATGTGAAAATGCTTGGGCATTCACACAATAATATAAAATAATAATAATAATGTATAAATAAATTATTTATTTGGTTTAGACTTATGTGAGAATGCTTGGTCATTCACACAGTAATATTATAATAATTAATAAATAAATAATTTATTTGGTGTAGACTCTTATGTGAGAATGCTTGGGCATTCACACTACTCGTGCCTTTTTTTGTTTTTAACATCCAACTGCAAAACTAGCACACAGTCTTGAGCAAAGCTTGAATTGTCTAATGTTGTCGCTGTGTTGACTTTAAACCCGTGTCGTTGGTTCCTAGCAGGTGTCCGTGCCACATCAGACGCACCAGCAGCCAATGTTGGTGTCGTGCCAGCCAGGACAGGGCGCCGTGGCGGTCGCTGGCATGCAGCCCTGCTACGGCCTCCTCCCTCCTCCAAACCAGCACACCACCTTGAGGTAGCAAACTCACCACTGATACTCACATACAGTACAGGCTTGACTAATCAAGAGCCGTAAAAACACGTGTCAGTCCGAAGGGATCCGAGGTGCAAAATGTTACCTTTTCGCCCCTGCTAAACCAGAAATCATTTTACATTGATTTCTTTGGAAGTGAAATCCCAAAATTCATGCATATCAGTTAGGGGGTGTCGAAATGAGCACTTTAATGCATCATCTTTATTAATCTGATTAAAAATGTGTAATGCATTGAACTAATCTGCAGGGCAAAATTACTAAAAGCGCTTGAAATGTCTCTGGCAAAGCAATTACGAGGTGCAAGCAGATACACAACAGCTAAGCACACTAACACACAAGCTAAACATACATAATAAATGTCCTTAATTGAACGATATTGGTAGCAGAAGAAGTAGTAGTAGTAAAAGCTTATAAGACAGTATCCAGTAGGGGTGTCGAAAAATATATAGATTTTCGAATTAATCGCGATTTAAAAAAAAAAAAATATATATATATATATATATCCATTTCCATCCATTTTATACGGCTTATCCCTTTTGGGGTCGCGGGGGGCGCTGGGGCCTATCTCAGCTACAATCGGGCGGAAGGCGGGGTACACCCTGGACAAGTCGCCACCTCATCGCAGGGCCAACACAGATAGACAGACAACATTCACACTCACATTCACACACTAGGGCCAATTTAGTGTTGCCAATCAACCTGATCTACTAAAAGTTTGCATGTCCTAAAACATGTGCAAACTCGATAGTGCACGCGAGCTGATTCCAGAGGATTGCGTCTCCAAAATTATATACAGTATTTTTTTTTTGAATCCGTCCTGTCCAGCCACTCAGACAAATCAAATTGTTAATGTAGATTATATATATCTGCTGTACAGATTTACTTTAGAAAAGAGAAGTGTTGGATACTTCTCTTGTTGCCTTATTTGTATTTGACTATTACATTTTTGGGTAGAATTTTATTTAACAAAACCAAGTTTCTTTTAATAAGGCTATCAGAGCTGTTACCTATTTCATGGAGGAATGTGCTTAATCATAAAACTGTAATTCAGTGTTCTTAAAGTATTGATTTTGAATCGACAATCGATTCTGAATCCAATCGCAACCAATAATCGAATCAAAATCGTGTGGTGCCCAATGATTCACAGCCCTGGTATCCAGTAACAAACGTATCCGCATCAGTCAATTTACTGCGTCGTGAGCTAAACTTATTTGAATTCTGTGGCCACTAGGTGTCGCCACAAAAACAATTCCCATTCCACTTCAACTTAAAGGTGACGTAAGTTCATTCCCAACAGTTAATAACAAATATGTTAGTGGTTTTCATTGTCCTGTTTGATTAATTTCGCTTGAATCTTGTGTGACATTCTGCGTTACATACTAAAAATACTAAATAGCTAACACTCAAGGCTAGCAGAAGTCCAAACAACGGCGCTCAACCATCAGAATTATGAATTGGTGCTGAATCCTCGGGAAAACATAAAGACAAGTGTAGAAAAGGTAGTGAACAGCACTCCAATTATAGTGTTCATTGCCACACCAACGTTCCTTGAGGCTCCAATATCTGTATCATATCAGAAGTGGAAACACGCAATGTGCACACATCTACTGTACATATTCCTTTGGTTTTTCACCGTCTTTGCTCATGCGGAATGAAACGCAATTAATAGAATTTAATTTGATAGTGATCATTGAAGTTAATCCACAGCAAGCCTGTGATTAATCTGAATAAAAATGTAAATATTTGACATCTCTATTGTGTATTATATTGAGATGTACTGTATTTTCTGTTTTATTCATATCAGACAAGTAAAATATCAACATGGTTGTTGACTCGCCAGCATCGCATGGAGCATTTTCTCATTTGAGAGTCAAAATGACGCTGATGTTTGACTCCTTTGGATTTATTTCCATCATTTAAAGCCAGCAGATTCTTCTGGGCTGCGCCCCACAAACCCACTTGCTGGTGAAGTGGTCTCTTATTTATAGACGTCACGGGCCAAGGTCTTCATGGTGTCATTACCTTCATGCTTTGAAGTGTGCCATGTCTTTGTATTACCGATGCTTGTCGACTTCCAATTGCCTTTTGGCAATTTCCGCCCCGCCCCCAGCTCTTATGGAGTAGCGTGGCGCGCCAGGCTTTTGCTCATTATAACAGATTGATAGAACTAGTTCACAGAAAGCAAAACACGTAATTAGTTTCCACCTCCACGGACCCAATCAATCTGGAAATCGGTGGGTGTAGCACTTCGGGGACCATTACGCACACTCATAACGGTGTTCTTAACAAACCCCAGGCGGGCGCACGGTCCGCTCTCGGTTCGTCACCCGCCAGGGAGCGCGGCAGGGATGCACGCTCGCAGGAGAGGTCGCGTTCTCATTGTCTCAGGTGTGAAATGAGGGTGTTTTCAGTAAGACGCCGTGTGCTGGAATGATTTATGCGCTAGCATAGGAAGCGCTCGCCTGGCGTCTCCCGCGAGGGACGCCTGTCCACCTGCAGCCTACATATCGCCAGCTGCCCACGAGTCCCCACAGGCAGTGCTGCTTACGGAGCCGAGCGCCTGCTTTGCAAAGAGCTTTACGTTCAATTTCAAATTGAGCACACCAGCTGTAATGTTGAGCTCGCACAACTCCTGGAGGTAGTTGCCAGGTTTGTTTCAAGCACTTTTCCGGACGCGATCTGCTCAGAGTTAGAGCGATACGGATAGTTTCATTCAATTAAAAGCTGTTGGCGTCCCGAGTGCTCTCTATAAAGATTTGATCTTTCTAATCAAATAGTTAGGGTTGTCCAGAAAATGTTTTCACTTCCAATACGATATTGATGGGATACAATATCAGCAGTACTTTTCATTAATTTGTAGTGTAGAATGTTAAAAAAAGATTTGGTGAAGTGAAATTAGTCACTGGTAGGTATGAAAAACACTAACCTATTGATTATTAACCATCTGGAATGGACGTATGCTGTCTTTGAGTTAAAGTGGAGTGGTAATTTTTTTCTTTAGCTCATGATACTTGATTCTTTCCTCTGTATGTGTAAGTAATATGCAACTACAATGATTTGACAATTGTGCCGTTTTAGACTGCAATATTGTTCAATTAAGGACACTTGTGTCGCATGTCTAGGTCGTATGCTATTGTGTGCTTAGCTGTCGTGTAGCTGCTAGATCTTAGTAATGTGTTGCCAGAGGCATTTCAAGGGTCTTGAGTCAGTGATGCGTCAAGTTTGACACCCTTAATTAATATGCATGAGTTAAGGGATTTATTTTCCAAAAAATCAAAATACCAGTTTGGAATTTCAAAAAATTATTACTACCTCAACAAAGTTGTAAAGGGGTAACATTTTGCACACTAAGCGAGTCTCTTGATTGACATGAGTTATTAGTAGGGCCTAGGGGAGGGAATCTTAAGGCAACGAACGAGCCGATTCTGATTCCTGGGGTGACTATTCGATTCAGAATCTATTCCATATTCAAACCAATTCTCACAATGGATTATTTGGTGTAATGATTATAATGAAACTTTTTTTAAAACAGGTTAGAGGTTAGAAAAGCTTCTTCTGGTTGTGTGTGTGTGCGTGCGCGCGTGCGCGCGCGCACAGTCGTGCTCATAAGTTTACATACCCTGAGAGAATTTATGATTTCTTGGCCATTCTTCAGAGAATATGAATGATAACACAAAAACCTTTCTTCCACTCATGCTTAATGGTTGTGTGAAGCTATTTATTGACAAACAACTGTGTTCACTCTTTTTAAATCAAAATGACAAAAGGAAGTACCCAAATGACGTTGATCAAAAGTTTACATACCCCAGTGACTTTGATCTGATAACATGCACAAAAGTTGACACAAACAGGTTTGAATGACTAATCAAGGTTCCAATCCTCACCTGTGACCTGTTAGTTTGTAATTAATGTGTGTGTATAAAAGGTCAGTGAGATTCTGGGCTTCTGACAGACCATTGCATCTTTCATCCAGTGCTGCACAGATGTTTCTGAATTCTGAGTCATGGGGAAGGCAAAATAATTGTCAAAGGATCTGCGAGAAAATGTAATTGAACGGCATAAAACAGGAAAGGAGTATAAAAAGATATCCAAAGAATTGAGAATGCCAATCAGCAGTGTTCAAACGCTGATTAAGAAGTGGAAAATGAGGGATTCAGGTAGACCAGCAAAGATTTCAGCCACAACAGCCAGGAAAATTGTTCGAGATGCAAAAAAAAATCCACAAATAACTTCAGCTGAAATACAGGACTCTCTGAAAAATTGTGGTGTGGCTGTTTCAAGATGCACAACAAGGAGGCACTTGAAAAAAAATGGGCTCTATGGTCGAGTCGCCAGAAGAAAGCAATTTCTGCGCAAATGTCACAAAGTATCCCCCTTACATTATGCCAAACAGCACAGAGACAAGCCTCAAAATTTCTGGAACAAAGTAATTTGGAGTGATGAGACCAAAATTTAACTTTTTGGCCGCTCGACCATGCAGCCCATTTTTTTTCAAGTGCCTCCTTATTGTGCAGAGGAGAGTTTTAACTTGCACTTACAGATGTAGCGACCAACTGTAGTTACTGACAGTGGGTTTCTGAAGTGTTCCTGAGCCCATGTGGTGATATCCTTTACACACTGATGTCGCTTGTTGATGCGGTACAGCCTGAGGGATCGAAGGTCACGGGCTTAGCTGCTTACGTGCAGTGATTTCTCCAGATTCTCTGAACCCTTTGATGATATTACAGACCGTAGATGGTGAAATCCCTAAATTCCTTGCAATAGCTGGTTGAGAAAGGTTTTCCTTAAACTGTTCAACAATTTGCTCACGCATTTGTTGACAAAGCTGTGACCCTCGCCCCATCCTTGTTTGTGAATGACTGAGCATTTCATGGAATCTACTTTTATACCCAATCATGGCACCCACCTGTTCCCAATTTGCCTGTTCACCTGTGGGATGTTCCAAATAAGTGTTTAATGAGCATTCCTCAACTTTATCAGTATTTATTGCCACCTTTCCCAACTTCAGTTTGAACATCAAATATGTTGTCTTTGTAGCATATTCAACTGAATATGGGTTGAAAATGATTTGCAAATCATTGTATTCCGTTTATATTTACATCCAACACAATTTCCCAACTCATGTGGAAACGGGGTTTTGATAGATAGATAGATAGATAGATAGATAGATAGATAGATAGATAGATAGTACTTTATTGATTCTTATACATACACGTGTATGTATATATACTGTACATATATAGATACATACAAGTATGTGTGTGTATAGAGAGATAGATATATAGAGATTTATTTATGTGTATGTATATACATAAATATATATATATATATAAATTACCACATTTTTGCACAATTGCAGTTGATTATAAAACATTTTAGTATGCACAAATTGGATAGTTTGCTTTGAAATCATTAATCAAGGGCACAATTCCATCCATCCATTTTCTATTGATTTGTGAAAATTATGAATCTATTTAAAATCGTGTTGAATAAGAATCACGGTTCAGTTGTTAATCAAGTTTTTTTGTTTTTGTGAGTTCGTAGTTATTAGGGCTCTTGTTTCGACGAGTGGATTATGTATGTCCAGCTTGTGTGCTATTGTATGCTTAACTGTTGTGTAGCTGCTAGCCCCCAGTAGCCTTTAGCCCACTATGTTTACTTTTTGTAAATAACTTTACTAAAATACAAGAAATGACCAACATTGTGTGCTTACTGGTGGACTTTTAGATGTGAACTGGCTGTCCAGTTTTGCGCAAGTAAACACGCTGCTGGATTTCTCGTATCGTAGCGAATATCGAAGATCAGTGATGCTGATACGCATGTGTGTATGTGTTCCTTCACAGTTCCACTGTGAGTTTCCTCCCCTCTCCGATGATGGAGCAGCTCCAGTTTCCTCAGAACTCATCCTCCAGTGTTGCCCAGCAGAACCAAGGCCAGCAGTACACAGGTACTCCTTTTTTTCATGTACAAAACACCATTAAAGTCACCGCGGGGGGAAACCTCTTCACGTGTCTGGAACGTGTTTTGCTCCCTGCGGGCAATTTGATGTGTAAATATTGTAAAGCACTTTGAGGGCCGTTATTGTGTCAAAGGAAGAAAAGAGCTACGGATTGATATAAATGCAATTAATTTGCTATCAATATTGGTCGCTGTATATAGTCTCTCAATGTCAGTGCTCGCTATTCTTTATAACAGTGACTTTAATGAAATCGTAATATATGCACTGAAAGTCTGCATATTACACAAATGAGCCAAGTTGAATAGCTCTCTGTTTGAATAAAAGGGGTAGTATAAAGAATGCTGGCATCAAAACCTAAAGTAATGTATTAATCATTAAAGATAGGACACACACACACTGATGGTAGATGCTCATAGATCAGACAGGTAGCTTTAACAACACTACCTCCATATGTTGCTTATTGAGCCTCCTTTCTAAAGCCCTTTATTATTTATGTGCGGCTGGTGAGGAGCGCTGGTGGGAGCCATCACTCCAATCCCCCCAGTAATGAGGTCAGATGAAGCTCACATGCAGACTTACCTCCAGCATACCCGGTAAACACTTTTAATTGGCTCGTCCAAGGATGGGAATAATCTACCGATTAAGTCTGAAATCTCCACTGTCCATCCTGTTGTTAGCAGATTCATTAGGAAAATCAACATTGACGTTTAGGATGGGGTTTTTACCCGCCAACAGAATATATTCAAGTACTGGATGCAAATATTTGGTGCGTTTGCGGTCAAAGAGCAGACGGAGCCTCCTTGGTTTTAATTGTATTTTATTTTCTCTCCCTCTTTAAGTCCCATCAGTCACATTGGAGCAGCACAAAGTAATTAGGTAATTGGATCTTCCGGATCATCACAGAAGATTTAGTCGGAAAAGAGAACAACTCAATTATAGCCCCTACGGATGTGCTTTTATAATCGAGGCACTTAAAATCTAATTGCTGCGCAGCTAATAGTGCAGGTTTTTTTCCGGATGGGGCGTGTAGGTGAACACAACTGCTGGAAAAGAGCTTTTGAGCAAACACACATTTGCGCAAATAAATACACTTGAGTCTGGGTGCATTAATGAGGTTGTGTGATGCGGGCGTGCGCATAAAAAATGATAAACATTGTGCGAAGAATCTGCTTACCATCCACGAAAACGACAATCGTGACTTTTCTTTCCTTTGAACAGCAGGGTTGTTGCCCCCACCCCCCGGCAGCGGCATGATGATGTTGCAAATAGCAGCGCCCCCCTGCCAGCAGCCCCGGGCCCCCTCCCCCTGCCAGCAGAAGCAGCCCAGCTACAAACACCTGGGCCTGGAGCACCAGCGCGGCCACCGACCGACGGAACGCCCGCCGCCTCCTGACAACACGCAGGTACAAGCGCTGCATGACTGCATCAGGAGCACACTAAGGAAATAAAACAGGCGCATACGTATCATACATACATACGTATATACATACAGTACATATATATGTATACACATACATACTGTATATATACACACATACATGTGTATATGTATACACATACGTACATATATATATATATATATATATATATGCACATACATACACACGTATATACATACATACGTATATACATACATACATACGTATACACGTACATACATACGTATACACATACATACGTACGTACACATACATACATACGTATATACATACATACGTATAAACATACATACATACGTATACACATACATACGTATAAACATACATACATATATACGTATACACATACATATATACATACATACATACGTATACACGTACATATATACACATACATACATACGTATACACATACATATATATACACACACACATGCGTATATACATACATACATACATACATATTTACATACATACGTATATACATACATATATATGTACACTACCGTTCAAAAGTTTGGGGTCACATTATTATGCCTAATTTGGACAACCAGGTATGGTGAAGATAAGGTCCTTTTTAAAAAAAAATAAAAATAAAGATAAATATTTTAAAAACATTTTCTTGAATAAAGAAGAAAGTAAAACAATATAAAAACAGTTACATGGAAACTAGTAATTAATGAAAATGAGTAAAATTAACTGTTAAAGGTTAGTACTATTAGTGGACCAGCAGCACGCACAATCATGTGTGCTTACGGACTGTATCCCTTGCAAACTGTATTGAGATATATATATATATATATATATATATATATATATATATATATATATATATATATATATATATATATATATATATATATATATATATATATATATATATATATATATATATATATATATATATATATATATATATATATATATATATATATAGTGTAAATGGGGGAGGGAGTTTTTTTGGGTTGGTGCACTAATTGTAAGTGTATCTTGTGTTTTTTATGTTGATTTAATAAAAAATAAAAAAAAATTTAAAAAAACGATACCGATAAAAAAAAAATGATACCGATAATTTCCGATATTACATTTTAAAACATTTATCGGCCGATAATATCGGCGGGCCGATATTATCAGACATCTCTAGCTTACATGTTACGCAAGTTTTTTTACCATGCACAAACCTGTTTTTATACCAAATAACACATTGAACACATTGCAAGAATTGCGTTGAATCGTTTCTAAATCCAATCATTATCCCAGAAATCAGATCGAATCGTTAGGTGCCCAATGATACACACCCCCATTAGATATAAGTCGGATATGTATGCGCTGTGACAACAGTCTGAATGTTCTGGTCGCGTTCATCCGACCTTCACCTATACCCTATACCTAGTGTAACCCATATGGAAATATAGTGTCACTAATATATTCTCCTATTATTCATTTCTAATCTATGGTGTGCCAAAGTCACTTTGGTCACTTAAAAAAAATGTTAAACTTGATGTGTCAAAGTCATGTGGTCACTACAGGGTTAAATTAATGATACATGCACGCAGCACGTTATTCACATGTTGGCCAGTAGAGGTCGCATGCACCTTTCTCATTCCAGACATTCCTTCACTGAACGTCAAAGAGTGAAGGCACGAGTCATATCGTTGTGTTACAAAGACAAGGTTTATAAGTTAAAATACTTGTCACTTCTCAAACCGAGTGTTGGAAAAGCAGCATAAGATAGCCTGGTTCCAGTGGGAGCTGGATTGCTGTGTTTTGTGCTGCTGAGAACTTCAATTGGTTTTTTGTATGATCCTGAAGTCTGGTTCCAAACTGGACTTGAGTTATGATGGCGAGCCAGTCCCATTGAGTGAGAGTCTGCGGAGAGGGAGCGTTTGGATGTGGTGTGGCCAGCTGCATGGGTCTCCACACTCTGCAGTGACCTATAACTGAACTGATCCACCATCAGAGTCGCAAGTATCGAACCGAATCAGTATGGAATAACGGATTACAATAGAACTAAGGATTCCCAACCAAGGAATATAGACAGTGTTCAATTCATTACTACCCGGGTAGAATTTACTTTTTGAAAGGACAATTTAAAAAGGACATTTCTTCTATTTTGCTACTTTTGAATTTTTGCAACAGAGCTCTATTTTTATTTATTTTTGGGGGGTATTTACAATTTAAAAAGCACACTGTTCATGTGTTATTGTTTATTATTGTGCAATAAATTTGCCAGCAGTTGTTCTGTGGTCCACTAAGTACGTAACGTCTCATTGCGAGTCTCTCAATTATACAGCCAAGAACCTAGTAATCTTAATTGTTGTACTAACCTGCTATCCTACAGTAGGGGTGCTACACACTTGGCGAGCCAGCCAGGAGCGCTGTGATTCCGAATTCATACTGTGCGTACAATACAGAACAGCTCTGGCAACGTTTATTCACAAATTTTGTAATACCTCTGACTTTACACTTGAAATATGGATGTCATTAAGTCTGAAAACATTAAGGTACCCAGTTCAGTACTGGTCAGTGGCATGTCTGGTACTGAAGTAGATGAGGAGGTATTTGACTTTTTGAATCAATATGGGTCCATTGAAAGAGTGGTTAAAATTGACAGTTCCGATGCTAAATTCCCAAATTCTGCTATTGTTGAGTTTAAATCTGGGGAAGGTGTTAGTGTTCTTGCACGTGATTTACCATATAACAGACCTTCTTCAGATGACAAAATTACACACTATGTGCAGCTCTTATCTAGTGTTTATGCTGCTAATGCAGGTTCGAACATAACCAAATTCTACCTGTGTGAGCTTGAAAGCATTGCAAAAGTGAGTGGCACAGACTTGGAGAAAATCCTGCGAGAGGAGTTGGCCAGAATTCAAGAAAGCACGCCAGCTCAACGAGATGAGGAAGTTGAGCACCAAACCCCCTCGTCTACTCCTCACAAGAGTGGAGTTGAACAGGCATCTGTCCCAACCCCAACTCAGTCCACTCTAAATATGAATGCGGTCCCACTTAAACAAACCCTGCCTAGTGGTGCCAGATCACCCTTTTAGCTACCACTTGACCAAATTAACACTCCTGAGGTGCAGAGAATGACCGTGGAGCATATTGTAAAGAGCAGTGACATGTCGTCAACACACCACGCCATGTTGAGGCCTTTCTCTGGGAAAACTCCCTGCCCCAGCCTGGAAGTCGATTATGACACTTGGCGTAGTAATGTCGAGTTCTACTTCAGCGATACCACAATCCTCAATCCCTGACAAGCAAGTGGTCAGAAGGATTGTAGAAAGTCTCCTTCCTCCAGCTGTAAATGTTGTAAAGCATCTTGGGCCCCAGTCGAGCCTACGTGACTATTTGCATGTTCTTGACTCAGCCTACGGTACTGTGGATGATGCTGATGAGCTCTTTGCAGCATTCCTTACTACCGACGCAGAGCCGGGTGAAAAGGCTTCTGCTTATTTACATCGTCTACAGTCAATACTGAGCAAAGTAGTCAAGAGGAATGGCATTCCTGCCAGCGACGCAAACCGGCAACTGCTGAAACAGTTCTGCAGGGGATGTTTCAACAATAGTTTAATCACACATCTTCAGCTGTCCCAACTGCAGAAGGATGCCCCACCCTCGTTCTCCGAGTTGTTGCTCTTAGTGAGGACGGAGGAAGACAAGCAGGCTGCCAGATCACGTCGTGTGAAGCAACATGTTGGATTTCACAAAGCTGAAGTGCAGTCTAATAATGTGAACGTGTACAACTCTGATACAGATGAGAGGGACATAGCAGCCGTTGCTGTAAAGGACAACCATAATGAGAGTACAAAGAAAATACAAAAACAACTTGCACAACTTCAAACCCAGTTGGCAAACCTGAAAGCGTCCGTGGATGAATCTTCCACAAAGGCTACCTCCAAGGGAGCTAAACCGAAGAAACCCAAGGAAAAGGAGCCTAAGACAGAGGCTGTCCTAAGAGGCAAAAAGAGACCACGAGCGTGGTATTGCTTTAACTGTGGCGAAGATGGACATATAGCGCCAGCTTGTCCCAACGAGCCCAACCCGGACGTTGTTGAGGCTAAACGCCAAGAACTCAAAGAGAAACAAAAGCTGTGGGACGAACAAAGCAAACAGGATTTTTAAATCCTGTTCCTGTTGAGGAGCAAACAGGAACAAAGACTAACACAAGCTCCAAACAAAATATTTCAAGTTATTCTCACAGAACCAAACACCAATCTAAAATACCAAAAGGTTTAATTGGCAACAAATGCATCAGTGATGTGACTATGTCAGGTGTACAATGTAACTGCCTTCTTGACACAGGGTCTCAGGTGACCACAATTTCAAACTCATTCTACACAGAGCACTTGTCAGAACAGCCTATCCAGCCATTCAATCTTCTTGATGTGGAAGGTGCTAATGGTCAGTCCGTCCCATATTTGGGCTATGTAGAAGTCAGTATTAGGTTGCCAAAGGAGTTTATTGACACTGCACCCGAAGTGAACACTCTAGCATTAGTTGTCCCTGATCAACGCTCCAGCAGTGACCTGTCTGTTCTAATAGGGACCAACTTACTTGATGTATTATATGATGAAGAGTGCCAACACAAAACTCAAAAGACCACTTCAACTGTTCATGGCTACAAACAAATCCTTAGTGCACTTGAATTCAGACAAAAGCTAAAGAGCACTGGGCAAATAGGTCTAATGACACTCAAAGGGAAACCGCAGCAAGTTATTCCTGCACATGATAAAGTCCTTGTGGAAGGCCAGGTCAAAGTCAATCCTGCAAATACGGAGAAATTGGCAGTTCTGGAACAGCCAAGAAAGTCTGTCTTACCTGGTGGCATTTTCGTTGACTGTTGCCTCGTCACTTTGCCCCAGCAGCCTCAGCACAAGTTGGCTGTTTGGCTGAGAAATGAGACAGACCATGACATAACACTACCCACAAACTGTGCTGTCGCAGAACTGCATGTTCCTGATAAGATTGTTAAAAAAAAGTCCATTACCTGACAAGAATGCAGGTACTGTGAACTGTTGTAGTGCAACCTCTTCTCAAAATCAGTCCACAAACAACACCCTGACATTTGACTTCGGCAATTCTCCTCTACCAGAGGAATGGAAAACCAGAGTCACAGAGAAACTCAATGGTTACTCTGATGTGTTCGCACATCATGACCTTGATTTTGGTCATGCCACCAAAGTCAAGCATCGTATCAAGCTCAAGGACGAGACGCCTTTTAAACAGCGTTCAAGACCCATACATCCCAATGACTATGAGGCTGTGAGGAAACACCTTAAAACACTGCTAGAAACTGGTGTGATACGGGAGTCCGAGTCACCCTACTCGTCACCCATAGTCGTTGTAAAGAAAAAGAACGGTGATGTCCGACTCTGTGTCGATTACCGTAAGTTGAATACACAAACCATAAAGGATGCGTATGCATTACCAAACCTCGAAGAAGCATTCTCCGCCCTCACCGGGTCACAGTGGTTTTCCGTAATGGACCTCAAGTCCGGATATTACCAAATTGGTATGGAAGAGAGTGACAAAGCCAAGACTGCTTTTGTCTGTCCCCTGGGGTTTTGGGAGTTCAACCGTATGCCCCAGGGGATAACCAATGCGCCGAGTACATTTCAGCGCCTAATGGAGAAATGCATGGGTGACATTAACCTGAAAGAGGTGCTTGTCTTTCTTGATGATCTCATTGTGTTCTCTGCCTCCCTGGAGGAACATGAGGCCAGGCTTCTGCATGTCCTTCAACGGCTAAGAGAATATGGTCTCAAGCTTTCTCCCGAGAAGTGCAGATTCTTCCAAACGTCTGTACGTTATGTTGGGCACATCGTCTCAAGAGATGGTGTCGAGACTGATCCCGAGAAAGTCATTGCACTGAAAACGTGGCCAAGGCCACAGACCCTAAAAGAATTGAAGTCCTTTTTAGGCTTTGCCGGCTATTATCGCCGCTTTGTCAAGGACTATTCTAAAATAGTGAAGCCCCTAAACAGTCTCACTTCTGGCTATCCACCTCTCAGAAAAGGCCAGAAGATGACGACATGTAAAGGGAAATATTTCAATCCAAAAGAGCCGTTCGCAGAACGATGGACACCTGCTTGTCAGGACGCTTTTGAATGCATCATAGAGAAGCTCACATCTTCTCCCATCCTGGGGTTCGCAGATGCAAAGCTCCCCTATACACTGCATACGGATGCTAGTACTACTGGTTTAGGAGCTGCTTTATACCAAGAGCAGGATGGCCAATCAAGGGTCATCGCCTATGCCAGTAGGGGCCTTTCATCTAGTGAGGCCAGATATCCAGCACACAAGCTGGAGTTTCTAGCTTTAAAATGGGCAATCCTAGAGAAGTTCCAGGACTATCTCTATGGTAACAACTTCACTGTGGTAACGGATAACAATCCGTTAACTTACATACTCACCTCAGCTAAGCTAGATTCTGCCAGTTATCGCTGGCTAGCAGCCCTTTCTACGTTCAATTTCAACATCAAGTACAGGGCTGGAAAGAGCAATCAAGATGCTGATGGTCTCTCCAGGCGATCGCATGGAATGCTGGTTGAGGATGACGCTTCACTGGAAGAAAGAGAGAGAATAAAGCGGTTCACCTCACATCATCTATCATCGTCACCTGACCATCTAAACTTACCTGAAGATGCAGTTACAGCCCTATGTCACCGACACCTGATAAGAGAAACCGACAACTTACCTTCCATCACGTTGGTTGAATCCCTAGCTCTCAACACCGACGCTGTTCCAGACATCTACAGTGATGAAAAATTATTAGGTCATGTGACGGTACCCATCTTCAGTGAGGATGACCTCCGAGAACGACAGGAAGCTGATCCTGCCATCAAACATGTTATTCATCTGTTGGAATCTGGAGGCCTAGTACCTCGGAACATTGGTCCTAATTCTCCTGAACTCAAAGTGATGCTCAAGGAGTGGAAGCGCCTTGAGATGAGAGACGGTCTCCTGTACAAGAAGCGGAAATGTGAAGAGGAAACGATCTATCAACTCATTCTTCCAGAGTCCCTCAGAGTCACTGTACTCAAGTGTCTCCATGACGACATGGGACACATGGGCATAGACCGTACCATTGACTTAATACGGTCAAGATTCTACTGGCCACGAATGGCTGCGGATGTTGAGCATAAGGTCAAAACCTGTGGCCGGTGTGTTAGGAGGAAGACTCCGCCTGAGAAAGCAGCACCGCTGGTCAGTATCCAGACAAATAGGCCAATGCAATTAGTCTGCATGGACTACCTATCACTGGAGCCTGATTCCCACAATACCAAGGACATTCTGGTCATCACAGACCACTTTACAAAATATGCAGTAGCCATACCCACGAAAGATCAAAAAGCTACTACTGTTGCAAAGTGTCTGTGGGAGCAGTTCCTAGTTCACTACGGCTTTCCTGAACGCTTGCACAGTGATCAGGGAAGAGATTTCGAATCCCACACTATTAAAGAACTGTGTGCCATAGCCGGTATCAAGAAAGTGAGAACCAGTCCTTATCACCCGAGGGGAAACCCGGTTGAGCGGTTCAACCGCACGCTTCTTGGCAGGTTGGGTAATCTGAAAGAAAAAGAGAAGAGTCACTGGCGTGATTTCGTTAAACCACTCACACATGCCTACAACTGTACCAGAAGGGAGGTCACCGGGTTCAGTCCCTATGAGTTAATGTTTGGGAGACAACCCAGGCTTCCAGTCGATATTGCATTCAACCTACCCGTCAGGGAAGGAACACCAGTATCTCACTCCCAATATGTGCGAAATCTCAAGTCTCGACTGGAGGAGAGTTATCAAACAGCCATTGAAAACTCCCAGAAAGTTGCTGAGAGGAATAAGCAGCAGTGGAATAAACGAGTCAGAGAGTCTGCACTTGAAGTGGGAGATAGAGTACTGGTGAGAAATGTCCGTCTGAGGAACAAACACAAACTCGCTGACAAGTGGGAGTCCGCTGTGTACAGTGTCTTACAACAGATGGGCGACTTACCTGTTTACAAGGTTCAGCCAGTAGATGAAGATGGTCCAGTCCGCACTTTACACAGGGATCTTCTGCTGCCATGCGGGCAATTGGTTGAAGTCAAGGATGAGGAACCCAATCAGCCAAGGCCGATTCGTCGTCCCAGGACAAGACAATGTTCTCCTCAGGTCCAAGAAGAGGAAAGTTCTGAGTCTGAAGAGGAGTACACAGTCCTTCCCGAGGAAACCTCAGCTCTCACTGAGAAGAGATTTACAAAGGTCTATGACATCCCTAAACAGCTGGTTGTAGCTGACAATCCTCCCACAGAAAAGGAAGTGGTCGAGACCCTACAAACCCAATCACAAGTGGAGTCCTCTGCTGGTAATGAGCCTGCGTTGCCAGTTGAAAAAGAAAAGGAATTTCCTGAAGTGGTTGGAGATCACCAGTTGGAGAGTAATGAAAATGGAGAACCGGGAAATGACACTGAAATTCCAGAAGCTCAAGATACTCAAGCTGAGGGAACCAACTTACCTGATGAATGTGGGCAAGGCAATATGGTACGCCGATCTGTAAGGTCACGGCGGCCACCAGACCGATTGAACTACCCACAGTTGGGTAAACCCTTCATCTCTTTTGCTCAAAGTCTTTTAGACAGTTTCAATCACGCACTCATTTCCTTAGGTGACTACGACAGTCATGAGGTTATAGCAATTTGAGTCAAGATGTTATAGCACATGAAGGGACTCATGCTGACTTAAGGGGGGAGTGTGTAACCCATATGGAAATATAGTGTCACTAATATATTCTCCTATTATTCATTTCTAATCTATGGTGTGTCAAAGTCACTTTGGTCACTTAAAAAAATGTTAAACTTGATGTGTCAAAGTCATGTGGTCACTACAGGGTTAAATTAATGATACATGCACGCAGCACGTTATTCACATGTTGGCCAGTAGAGGTCGCATGCACCTTTCTCATTCCAGACATTCCTTCACTGAACGTCAAAGAGTGAAGGCACGAGTCATATCGTTGTGTTACAAAGACAAGGTTTATGAGTTAAACAGCCAAGAACCTAGTAATCTTAATTGTTGTACTAACCTGCTATCCTACAGTAGGGGTGCTACACTAGACCAAGGTTCGGCAACCCGCGGCTCCGGAGCCGCATGCGGCTCTTTGACCACTCTGATGCGGCTCAGCTGCATACCTGCCGACCCTCCCGATTTTCCCAGGAGACTTACGGATCTCAGTGCCTCTCCTAGATATCTCCCGGGGCAAATATTCTCCAATTTTCACCCTAACATCTAAATTAAGGGTGTGCTCTAATGGCACTGCATTTATTTTCCTCAATAGCCAGCACCATCGGCGTGCCAGCTCGGCCACATGTTGTAGGAAGCTTATACTTGCACACGTTAAAGACAGCAAGGCATACTTGCTCAACAGCCACACAGCTTACACTGACGGTAGCCGTATAAATTTTTTTTAACACTGTTACGTTACAAATATGCGCCACACTGTGAACCCACACCAAAAAAAGAATGACAAACACATTTCTGGAGAACCTCCGCACCGTAACACAACATAAACACAACACAACAAATACCCAGAATCCCATGCAGCCCTAGCTACCACCAAACCCCCCCACACATCAATCCCCCCCACCCTCCGTGCGTCGGTTGAGGTAGGCGGGGTTTGGTGGTAGCAGGGGTGTATAATGTTGACCGGAAGAGTTAGGGCTGCATACGCACTATCATTAAATTTCATATTAAGGTGTGGGCCGGGGCGTGTCTGAGACCCCTGGTTAAAACATAGCAAAAAAAGCTTTGTATGCAGTGTTATATCATTTTAAATTTTCAACAGTTTTGTGGCTCCTATTGTTTTTTTTAATTTGTGAAATGTGTTAAAATGGCTCTTTGAGTGGTAAAGGTTGCCGACCCCTGACCTAGACCTATATCATCGAAAGTTGACAAACACCAAAACAGACTCCTGCAAATCTAAATTATCGACGAAGGAGCAGAAAACAGTCCGTTTTTAAAAATTACCGTATTTTTCAGACTATAAGGCGCACTTGAAATCCTTCCATTTGCCCAAAAATGGACAGTGCGCCTTATAACGCGGTGCGCCTAATGTACGTATTAATTCTGGCTGTGCTTACCGACGTCGAAGCAATTTTATTTGGTACATGGTGTATTAAGTGTGAACACTATATGGCAGTCACACATGAAAAACATTTGTGGACTGCAAGTTAAGGCCTGTTCAAAATATGACGTGAGCAAGCAACACCAAAACTTTGATGTTTCATTGAGAATATAGAACATTACACAAAATCTGTCAAAATGTTTAGTATGACTTTGGTTAACTACAAAGCCGCAATGCTTGATGTATTGTCAGAGCATTACGGCGCTGCCCTAGTCAGACGTACTGTGCTTCAACATACGTGTGTGTGTGTGTGTGTGTGTGTGTGTGTGTGTGTGTGTGTGTGTGTGTGTGTGTGTGTGTGTGTGTGTGTGTGTGTGTGTGTGTGTGTGTGTGTGTGTGTGTGTGTGTGTGTGTGTGTGTGTGTGTGTGTGTGTGTGTGTGTGTGTGTGTGTGTGTGTGTGTGTGTGTGTGTGGACCCCAAAATGGCAACTATTAAGAGACATAAAATATGGCGTTTTGACTTGTAATGCAAAGCCAAATTTTTTACTTATTTTTTTTCTGTTGTGTATTTGGGATCCACATAAGTCCCGAAAATGTGTGGCCAATAATAATAATAATATTTTTTCTCTATCCTCTTGTTGTGGGGCAGTCATCCTTCGCAGTTACCATTTCTAATACAAAGTCGCGTACAGTTCTAAATTATATCCGTCAGTATACTTGCAATGGAGTCGCTAAAAACTACTGGCACAACAAAGATGACGTGGAGAAGACGCTGTGAAAGTGGAAGCACATAAATAAGACCGCCCACAAAAGGGCACATCCTGAAGAGACGGTCAGAAAGTGGCTTTTAAGATACAGAAACATAATCTATGCAACATTTTGACCAAAGAACCACCTTTACATGTTATGTAGACCACAAGGAAGTGTTTTTAATGTAGGGAAAAATTCATATGACCCTTTTAATGTGTTAGTATAGGAGGATTTGTGTGAATATTCCACTGCTCTGCCTCCTCACCCACATGCTCCTTACTACAAACATGACAACAAGTGCTCAACAAACCACATTAGCGCTTTAAGTTGATTTTCTACGTGAAATAATAAATGGTGAGTCCTTAAAATGGTCATAAATGCACCAGGACTGCGCATCTTCACCGATGCATTCTATTCACATTAGACATACATTGAAGTCGCATGATTTTTGGGGGGGTAAAGTGAAACAAATACGTAAAAAAAAAAATCAAATTTTGCAAAAAATGTGAAGGGGCCATCAAACCCTGCATTTGGGACGAGGCCTATGCTGTATGGGAAAAACCCCAAGACACCATAAAGCACTGAGCAAAGTAATGCTACGATTATCCCATTTCAGACATTTCCTGAAAGTTTCGTACAAATCCGCTCATAACTTTTTATGTTGTTAACAAAGAACAGACAAACCCCTGGTAGAGATAATACATTTAGTTTAAAATGCAGAAAACATCACTTTAACCTTTTATTGAAAACTCTCTCTTTTGGTCGTCCGTTTTTTTTCTTGTGTTTCTCACCTTCGTTATCAAAGTGATGACACTCATGACCTTTCTTGGCCTTATATTGAAATATTTTCCAGTCGAAGTCAACAAATTAAAAAAATTCAATTCAACTTTATTTGTAGAACTAAAAGATCAAAATAAAATGGAGACATAAAAATGTGGTTAAAAACCCCCATAAAGTACAAAAAAACCAGATATAATGGAATCAATTAAAAAAACTGATAAAATACTATATAGTCTATGTAGGAACTTAAAAAGTGCCAAAGAATAGCTCCTCCTCCTTCAATGAGAGATGACGCAAAGAAAAAGGCTCTGCTTCTGCTACCGGAGTTTTTGTTAAGTCTGAAGATTTTGACCACTGATTTGCGATGATTTGCGATCACAGCCACATGAGAGTCACCCTGCATCTTCGATCTGATTTTGGTCAGTTGAGAGGCACGGATACGCTGAAATAAGGCGAGTTGGAAGAGCCGTTAGCCTAGCTGAGAGAGCCAGCACGGACCATTGTTTTGACTGCTCGAAGGAAAACATCTTAATCTACGATTTGACTCCCTCGAATGGCCTTGATGCAACCAAAAGCTACGGCGAGTTTACAGCTGTTTTAAAGTGATTCAGACGTCGCAGAGTGATATAAGTTGACAGGCTGACACCTCAAATTGATCTCTGAACGGCGCAAGGTACGAAATTGTTGAAAAAAACTAGTTAAAAGTGCCGCAAGTCGCTAAAGAAGTAACTGCCGTTAAGACATAAGAGGCACTGACTATACAGATGATCAATATAATAGCAACATTAAATGTGATAACAAATTGTCAATTATTCATTTTAATAGCAGAAGCTTGTATGCAAACTACAACAACATTAAGAACTTTTTGGAACACAACGAACCCTTCAAGGTGATTGCTGTCACAGAAACATGGATTGATGATAAAAAAGGAATAGATTTTGATCTGGAAGGATATGAACTAAACTAAATCAACAGAACCAACAAAAATGGAGGAGGAGTAGCTGTGTACGTGATGAAGAACCTGAACTACAAAGTGAACAGGAAGTGAACAAAAAGTTTTAGCAACTGTTATGTATAGAAAAGGGGTAGGATTGAATAAGCTCTGCTTCTTCCTACTCCTTTTCGAACATGTTGAAAAGAGAAACTGGAAATTGTGATGTATCATGTTGTATGCTTGCATGTTCGAAATAAACTCAAACTCAAAATAAAAGAGTTTAGAAAAGCAGAGAGACCAGAAATGGGTTCCAAATTCAGTACTTTTAAAGTCACCCTAACACTCAGTTACGCACTTGAATGCCTCATCATAAAATATGCTTATAATGTCCCAACGCGGTAAATTCTGCACTAAATGATAAGCAAACTGACTCGTTTGTTACACGTAATAATTGTCCGTACGAAAACCTGGGAACATTTGGGGGTTGCGGTAAATACAATAAAGAAAATGCTATGTGGTGCTGATAAGATGACTTTGCAACACCCCCAAAACAATAAATATTTCCGCAAATACCCAGACCTTGCACACAAAACAATATAATGTGTTTTATAAAGTTAAGAAGCTATTTTGAAAGCATTTAGCGGATTATCCAAGTATGGGAGAGGACATAAAACGGTACATTAGCGTGTTGATGGCAGCGCAGCATGAAAGTCAGACTGCAAAATGAAAAAAAGGGGGAGAAAAAAAAGTGTTTTTGAATGAAAGTGTTTGTGTTTTCTCCTGGTCGTCCTTGGCCGCACTACGGACGTGTTGTGTGTAGAGCAGCCTGTCCTCGTCCCCGACACTCACACCCTCGCCGGGCCAGTCGCCCAACGTCAAAGGCCTCCCAACGGGCATCCCGTCCATCCCCGTCATGGCCCACCAGCACCACCTGCAGCTTCCTGCAGCCTTCTGCCACAGTGGACAAGGTCAGACACGCGCTCCCGATCCAAACTTGACTCTTCTGCAATGTTTTTAATCAGTGTGGGCGGAAAAAAACAGGTGTTCATTAATTTACCAAAGCATATTGGTATGTTGTGTCTTTATCTTTCTGAAATACCGTATTTTTCTAAATGGATAGACGACATGCCAATCGGTTTACCTGCAGCGCAAAAATGGCATCTGTAAAGCTGGACATTGCAGTTGAAAGAAAAGGGTCAGCTGCAGGACGTTTTTATTGAATGCAAAAAACGACCCCTCAGTAAGTCACAATTGCTGCAATACAATTTATAGCAGTAATACATATAATATTAGAATTGCCAAAATAACGCATTAATTCATGAGATTAATCTGGAAATATCACATTAACTATGTATATACGCAGATTAATCGCAAAAGCTCATTTACCTTAACCCCGGATGTTTACTTGAAAGGCGGCGCAGATTTTTATACGGTCAGTGATCAATCAGGTCGATGCATACATTTTGCTTCAAAATACATCTCAAATCATTTTTACCAGGGTTCAAGCAAATGAAAAATGTTTGACAACAAATTTGCATTTGTGTCCAAATATTGGGGTAATTTTTTATCTTAAATTATGTAAGCAAGTGATTTACTGATTAAACACGATTAATCCAAATGTGTGATTGATCTGGGTCGAAAAAATTATTTGACAGCCCTAATTGTTTTCATTCTATTAAAGTATCATTATTCGTCGAAAGAATTAACTGAAAAATTATTAATCACAATTATCAAGATTAATATGATTGTGAACCAATTTACCCTTTGCAGCACTAATTGTTACATCATTCTAAAAGTATTTTTAATTGTGGAAAAAGTTATCAGAAATATTAGTGATTATAAATGTGTAATCTGATTTAAAAATATAAATATATTTCGACAGAATTAATTATTATATCATTGTAATAAAATATAATCATTTGTTAAAAAAACATTTACTGAAATATTATAAATCATGACTATTGTTACAATTGATCCTAATGTGTGATTAATCTGACATAGAAAAAATTTACCATTTGATAGCAGTAATTGTTATATCATTCCAAAAGTATTTTTATTCGTGGAAAAAGTCCGAAATATTAGTCATGATCAATAATCATGATTAATCCAAATATGTGATTAATCTGATTTAAAAAACTAATTATAATCATTCGACAGCATTAATTGTTATTTCATTGTAATAAAATGTAATTATTAGTTTAACATTTACTATAATATTATAAATCATGACTATTATCACGATTAATCCTAATGTGTGATTAATCTGATTTGGAAAAAATGTACCATTTGATAGCAGTAATTGTTATATCATTCTAAAAGTATTTTTATTTGTGGAAAAAGTTATCAAAAATATTAGTCATGATCAATAATCATGATTAATCCAAATGTGATTAATCTGTTTAAAAAAACAAATTATAATAATTTGACAGCATTAATTGTTATATCATTGTCATAAAATATAATTATTTGTTGAAAAAAATGTACTGAAATACTATAAATTATGACTTATCACGATTAATCCAAATGTGTGATTAATCTGATTTGGAAAAAATGTACCATTTGATAGCACTAATTATCATTCCGATAAAGTATCATATATTTGCGGATAAGGTTACGAGAAATAATTTTTGTGATTAATAATCACGATCAATCTAAATGTGTGGGTAATCTGATTTATAAAAAAAAATTATCACTTGACAGCACTAATTGTTATATCTTTCCAATAAAGTATAATTTGGAGAAAAACATTTACAGAAATATTATTATTCACAATTAATACCAATGTGTGATTAATCTGATCATGTTTAATCCAAATGTGGGGTTATTCTGATTTTTTATTTTTTTAATAACCATTTGACAGCCCTAATTGTTATATCATTCTAATTATTATTTGTGCGGGAAAATTAATAAGTATGTCACATAAAATTATTTTAAATATAAAAAAATACCTTTGCACCTACTAAACGCCAGGTACTCTCTTAAGTTGAGTAAACAATGCCCCTCTAGTACGTCATAAATGAACAACCATGTTGTGCTGTGTCATTTCACATAAACATTGCTGGCTTTCGTGCAGATGCCGTAGGTTTGATACCCGGCCCAGGTTGACTCCTTGTGGGCACGTCTGACACGGGAAAATACCTGTTACTTTCAGGACAAATGTCTTTGACATATTGTGCAATAACAGTTGCACACAGGAATGTGTCGTTGGAAAAAAACAATATTAGAAACAGGCACATTTTGAAAGTGAGTTTGTTGTCATTTACAATAGTGTTGAATAATTGTGGGTATTAGTGGTGTGCGATCTTATATTGAAATTGATCCGATATCCACAAAAAACAAAAGTATCGGCTTTTATGTGAAATTTACTTGTGCAAAATTAGACAGCCTGTTAACATCTAAATGTCCTCCGATAAGCGCAACATTTCTTTTATTTCAGTCATTTACAAAAGGTAAACATGCTAGGCTATAGGCTACAAGGAGCGAGCAACTACACAACGGCTAAGCACACAATAGCACCCAAGCTAGACATACGTAATAATAATTGAACAATATTGCAATCTAAAAAGGAATTCCTTCATACCGACAGCCATCAGACTGTATAATGCATATGTTCCTTTTTGACTGTACTTAAATGTATAATAGACTGTATTTATATTATTCACATGTGAATAATGCTGTATAATAGACTGTATTTATATTATTCACATGTGAATAATGCTGTATAATAGACTGTATTTATATTATTCACATGTGTTTATTGTTTGTGAGCGAACTGTGGTGCTGCATTTCCCCCAGGGGTCAATAAAGTACTTTCTATTCTATTCTATTCTAAACACATTTGTCAATATAAATAAGTATCAAATATCTATACTTGCATATTATTTACACATGCAAAGTCTCCAAAGCAATATTATAAAGTATCCAGTAACAAATGTGTCCACATCATTCCACTTACTGCATCATGTGCCTAATTTTTTTTTTTTTTAAATTATTGTGGCTCGAGGTTTGGCCAAAAAAAAAAAGGAATACCACTCCACTTCGATTTAATGTACGTTTTTTTCTCTATTTGACTCATTTCACTTAATCACACCTTTTCTAACTTTCTACATTACAAAATAAAAGCATGTTTGATTTATGCAATATCATAACTGATTAGTATCTGTATCGGCTAATACTCATGCGTCCAGTATCGTAAGTGAAAAAGTTTTAATGGGACCCCCCCTCGTAGATATTTTTGTATTGCTTAAACGGTCGCTGTATGTTAGCTAATATCTTCTTATTTGAAGGTGAATATTGTAACTTTGGTTCATCCTGGGACGTGTTGTTGTTGTGTGCATTTAGGTGAAGCCCATTACTCACTATTAGGTCAGCCGCTGCAGTACAAACACGCCATCAGACCTCCGCTGGTCCATGCGGCGCACCTGGTGACGAAACATCAGGTCAGACATTTCCTCCGTCGCGTTTCTTTTGCTCTCGTTTATTGATGTTGGAGAGGACGTGGGCCATGTTGTGACTCCGCCTCCACCCCCCTCAGGGTCCAATGGGGGTTTGGCGTAGCGGTCACGGAAGGAAGGCCGGCAGAAGATCTTTACCCACAGACCACAGCGTAGGTGAAGCAGGTAATACCAACACACCAGGTTGACTCCTACTTATTAGCATGTTCAAAAATGCAGCCATCCCTTGTTTATTAATGGGTCCCGAACATGACCGCGATAAAATAATTTCAACAAAGTAGAAAGTTAATATTTTCATAAAAAAACGGTCACCCTTTAGTCACTGTTACTCTTTTGATCCAATGTAGTAATGCTGCTTGGAGGATGAGCCAATCAGTGGCCATGATACTACTAAGTGGTTTGGTCTCATCTATTGGCCAACACTACTACAGTATTGAGATTTTTAGTTCATTTAGACATTTGTATGCTTGAAAATGCTTAATTTAGGACCAAAGATCGTAGAATAATGCTGTGAACTAAAACTCTTAAAATATCCCAAAAAAATCTGCGATGTCTTGAAACCGCAATATTTCAAGCGGGACGTGGCGAGGGACGACTGTACACTAGAGGTGTTTAATCAAGCTAATAACAGAAAATAGAGCAACTCCAACCCAATCCCGGCTTTAAAATACTTAAGATAGACATTTACCAAGCAATTGAGAAGACCTATACAAGACTAAAGGAAGAAAACCCCAAAATAAGCAAAGGCAACAGTATCAGTAATTACAATAATAATAAAAAAATAAAAATTGTTTTTAAAATTTATGAATTGATTTAGAATTGAAATAAACAAAAATCGTGATTTGGATTTGAATCCATTTTTTGGCGTACCCATAACGTTAATAATAGTTTTTATAGTTTTTAATCTAAAAATGTATTTTTTAAATAAAATGTTTGTTTTAAAAATTACTTTGGGGAGAAAACAAAACATGGATTCTGAAAACCTATGAATTGATTTAAAATTGAAACAAATGAAAATTGTGATTTGGATGTGAATCCTTTTTTTGGTGCACCCCTAATATTATCAATAATTGTTGTTTAATGTTTTCAATCTAAAATTGATTCTTGAACTAAAATGTTTGTTTGAAAAATTACTTTTGGAAAAAAAAACATGGATTCTCAAAAATTATTAACTGATTTAAAATTGTAATAAACAAAAATCGCGATTTGTGTGAATATTTTTTTGGGTGCACACATAATATCAATAATTTTTGTTTAATGTTTTTAATGTAAAAGCTGATTCTTGAAATAAAATTATTGTTTGAAAAATTTAAAAAAATAAAAGCATGGATTCTCAAAACTTATGAATTGATTTAAAATTGAAACAAATGAAAATCGTGATTTGGATGTGAATCAATTTTTTGGAGCTTTCCTAATAATAATAATAATAGTTTAATGTTTTAATCAAAACAATTCATTCTTAAAATTTTTATTGATAAAATAGAAAAAACAAATTATGAATTGATTTAGAATTGAAGCTGAGATAGGCTCCAGCACCCCCCGCGATCCCGAAAGGGACAAGCGGTATAAAATGGATGGATGGATAAACAAAAATCGTGATTTGGATATGAATCCATTTTTGGGAGTGCCCATAATAACAATAATTGTTTAATGTTTTTAACCATAAAAACTGATTCTTGATATAAAATGTTTGTTTTAAAAATTACTTTAAAAAAACAAAAAAACATGGATTCTCAAAACTTATCAATTGATTTAAAATTGAAACAAATGAAAATCGCGATTTGGATGTGAATCCATTTTTTGTGAACCCCTAATAATATCAATAATTGTTGTTTATTGTTTTTAATGTGAAAACTGATTATTGAACTAAAATGTTTGTTTGAAAAATTACTTTAAAAAAAAACAAAAACATGGATTCTCAAAAAACATGGATTCTCAAAACTTATGAATTGATTTAAAATCGAAACAAATTAAAATCGCGATTTGGATGTGAATACATTTTTGTAGCTACCCTAATAATAATAATAATAGTTTAATGTTTTAATCAAAACAATTGAATCTTCAAAAATGTATAAATGAAATAGAAAAAAAAATTACTTTAAAAAAAAATTGTTTTTCAAATTATGAATTGATTTAGAATTGAAGTAAACAAAAATCGCACTTTGGATTTGATTCCATTTTTTTGGGTACCCATAATAACATTAATAATAGTTGTTAAATGTTTTTAATGTAAAAACTGATTCTTGAAATAAAATGTTTGTTTGAAAAATTACTTTAGAAAAATCATGGATTCTCAAAACTTATGAATTGATTTAAAATCGAAACAAATGAAAATAATGTGTATAAAATGTTTGTTTGAAAAATGACTTTTAAAAAAAAATATTGGATTCCATAAAATGATGCATGGCTCTATAAAGTTAAATAATGTATTTGATCAACTTAACTGTGATGTCAAATAGTGTGAGAATTCTTTAAAAAAGGGTGGTTGGCAGAATAAAAGCACATTCCGCACCTGGCAGGGGAACCAGCAACCCCTTGGGGCTGCGCTGAATGACTTTGTGCTGACGTTCTCAAACAAGGTGTCATATTTTTTGCACTGGCCGACACATTGGGCGCACTCTGCAGGTGTGCACGTCAACAATATAGCAGGCCGCCATTCGCACGCTTTTCGCCGACGTTTTTAAATATTGCTGTTGTCGGCGTTTCGCACGTTTGATGCTGACTGCAGCAGTTTCCAGACGCCTCCCCCGACGCATGTCTGCTTCTTCCTCTCCATCTGTGACACTTGTCTTATTTCCTGGCGACGTGTGTCAGCAGTGAGCGGTCGGATCTTGAAAGTGATGGATCCTTGACCTGGCCCGACCCTCCAAGACCTGACACTACATCAACGCCGCAGACGCTTCCGCTTTTTTTTTTTTTTTTTTTGCCACAGCAGAACTTGTACCAGACTCCACAAAAAAAAAGGAGCTGTGGGACAAAACCAACTGCTAGGTTTTGGTGCGCCAGTGGAAGCGCCGAGTGAACCTCCAACCTCTGCTGCCTCGGTCTGGACTGTTTCACATCCCAGACTGACCACTTCACCAAATCAGTATCTTCAACCTTCTCTTGTTGTACTTTCCTTTACCTCTCCACCCAGCTGACAGGTCTCTGCAGGGTGGAAACTCAACACTGTGGGCTTTTTTTCTTTTTTTTTTTTTTTTTACCTTTTTGCTGAAATATTAGCAAGTTTATTAGTGTGACAATCGAGCTAAGTTTTCATTCATGCCCAAACAATAATAAATATGACTGAATATATATATATATATATATATATATATATATATATATATATATATATATATATATATATATATATATATATATATATATATATATATATATATATATATATATAAAAAGACCCTGGATTTAGTTTTATTGGTACTCTTTTACCATGTTTGCACTCTATCAGGCCATTTTTGTTGAATTGAATTCAAAAGTTCATGTGCATATGAAAAATGCAAGCGAGTTTGTTACTCAATTTTCTTTGGAATTTCTGACGTGTGACAGTTGTTTGAGGTTAGAACTAATAAACGTTTTCACTACACTTCACAGTTTTTTCCAAGCTATTTTTACTGAATAGATTAAAATTCTGTTGAAGTATATTTTCTTGTGTCATTTCTGGCTTTTGCTGTTTGTGGCCTGAACGTGATATATTTGTATTTGTATGTTTTGTGCGACTTACTGCGTTTTAAGATTTACTTATTCCTGCAATTTCCTCAAAATGTTGTTTTCCAACTGAAAAATATAACAAAAACACCATCAGCTAGCTTATGTAACCATTACTTTAACAGGGGTGTCCAAACTTTTTGACTTGGGGTGGGGGGCCACATTTGGCTTAAAACATTTGGTCTGGAGCCAAAAACCGACTGCATGCAAAGTGTGTATGTATATATATATATATTATATATGTATGTGTGTATATATATATATATATATATATATATATATATATATATATATATATATATATATATATATATATATATATATATATATATATATATATATATATATATATATATATATATATATATATATACATATATATTTATAATGTGTATATTTATAATGTGTATATTAGGGCTGTGAATCTTTGGGTGTCCCACGATTCGATTCAATATCGATTCTTGGGGTCACGATTAGATTCAAAATCGATTTTTTTTTTTTTTTCAATTCAACATGATTCTCGATTCAAAAACGATTTTTTTCCCGATTCAAAAGGATTCTCTATTCATTCAATACATAGGATTTCAGCAGGATCTACCCCAGTCTGCTGACATGCAAGCAGAGTAGTAGATTTTTGTAAAAAGCTTTTATAATTGTAAAGGACAATGTTTTATCAACTGATTGCAATAATGTACATTTGTTTTTAACTATTAAATGAACCAAAAATATGACTTATTTTATCTTTGTGAAAATATTGGACACAGTGTGTTGTCAAGCTTATGAGATGTGATGCAAGTGTAAGCCACTGTGACACTATTGTTATTTATTTTTTATAAATGTCTAATGATAATGTCAATGAGGGATTTTTAATCACTGCTTTGTTGAAATTGTAACTAATATTGATACTGTTGTTGATAATATTCATTTTTGTTTCAGTACTTTTGGTTTGTTCTGTCGTGTTTGTGTCTCCTCAATTGCTCTGTTTATTGCAGTTCTGAGTGTTGCTGGGTC
>NC_084731.1:78469863-78504863 GCF_033978785.1 Entelurus aequoreus | reverse complement strand
CTAGTTGATGATTAGAAAACCCTTGTGCGATCATGTTCACACATCTGAAAACAGTTTAGCTCGTTACAGAAGCTACAAAACTGACCTTCCTTTGAGCAGATTGAGTTTCTGGAGCATCACATTTGTGGGGTCAATTAAACGCTCAAAATGGCCAGAAAAAGAGAACTTTCATCTGAAACGCGACAGTCTATTCTTGTTCTTAGAAATGAAGGCTATTCCACAATTTTGTGGAATAGCCTTCATTTGTGACCATTTGTGTTGACCTTTTTAGTAAAAATCCCCCATGACTGGGAAAGGTTGTTTGGATTGGGTCATGTATAAAAATTGCTGTGCTGTACACAAAATCGCCACGAAATGGCGGCAAAGTGACATTAAATATGCTGTCAGATATTTAAAAGTAAATTGGAGGGATTCATCACGTCTTGCAGGACAAAATGAACAAGCCGGCGGGCTGCATTTAGCCCGCGTGCCATAGTTAGGACACCCTTGGTTTAATAAATCAAACATTTTGTAAAAATGTCAATATTCTTCACAGTTACAAATTGTATTGAGTAAGAAATGCTCGTAAGGATGTATCGTGTACATACAGCAGTCCAAAAGAAGCAACCAACAATTTACTGTCATGTTGTGATTAAGTAAACATTCGATTTATATGTATATTTATATACATACATTATATGTGTTTTATGTTGCACGATTGCACCAAGAAAAATTCCTAGTTTGTGAACCCGTTCTCAAACAATGGCAATAAAACTATTCTGATTCCGATTCTAATAGTTTAAATTTGCCAAATTGCTCACAACGCGTCACGTGGGGTGGATTATACGTGCACAAAGCCGGAAGAGGGCGGGGCATAATGCTTGAAAAGTTAGCGCCCTTGACGCACTCGTGCAAGGATTGCAAACAGCACTTTCGGTATAAAATATTAATTTTATTTTTTTTTAAAACAACCAATAAAAAAATGCTTTATTTAATTAGTATCAATTTTCGTTATTAAGATCATTACTATGTTTACATGTTGCCATTTCGTTAAGAAATGCTAATCCGTCGAACGAAAGTGGCCACGACAGATTCCAGTGACAGGATTGAATGTTTAATTTGGTTATAGTTAAAGAAATCAAGTTGGAAGTTAAACTCTTAAGATAATTAAAATTCTATATATATATATATATATATATATATATATATATATATATATATATATATATATATATATATATATATATATATATATATATATATATATATATATATATATATATATATATAATACCATCATCATGGTCCAAACAGAAAGTGGACATTAAAGGAGAATAAATTACGAAATCTGCATAAATGGTCGTCCTTGTGAAGCGACAGTGACTCCTAGTGGGCAGAACTTGAACTACAAGTATGAACATGACTGCGTTTTTACTAGTTGAAGTTTACGGAAACATTTTCAACAAATAATCCAAATATGTATCAACTATTTTTTAACCAACATTCATAGTTGTTTGCAATGTTCTTTTCTAGAGACTCTGGTTGCCTTGGTAACTGATTCAGATATCAACTCCCAGTGGAGAGTGACGATAAATGACCTTTGTCATGACTCAATAGGAGCTCTTTAGGAAGAACAATTTACAACACAATGCACATGCTGTCATCTTTTGCCACACTTTCACTTTCGCAAGCTTTAATTGGTGCCCATGGGAACCATTTAAAGATGTGTTCTGCAAGGCTGTGGACTATTTACATTTCTTTACTATTAACTTGCTCCCACACAAACACAGCAATGTTAAAGTAAGATGAGGTATGTCACGAACATTCTATTCAATGTACATTTTTATTTTATTTATTTGTGTACTGTAATTGATTTTAAATTTGTTTTTAGTTTTTCACTGATTTGCTAGAAAGGTGTCTATGAAAAGGTTTATTATTATTATTATTACAGTATTACTATTAGTAGTAGTAGTATTATAGTATAGTATTATAACTGGAGATCTGAACACAGATATTCAACGCAGAGATGCGCCTGTCTTTAAATCTTACAGCAAGCTTTGTAATCTGCACGGCCTCTCCCAACTAATAACACTACCCACAAGGGTGTGTGATTCCACCCAATCAACCATAGATCTCATTCTCTCATCAGACCGGCATAACATCAAAAATAGTGGGGTCATGATCTGTGGTCTTAGCGACCACTATCTAACCTTCTGCACCCGCAAAATAACTAAACCCAAAGCCAATGGCCACATAACAGCTCAATCCAGATCCGTTAAAACATACTCCAGTGATAATTTCAACCTTAAATTAGGTGAGTGGGACTGGTCCCCTGTGCTCACGAGCAACCTGGTCGAAGATGCCTGGGATCACTTCAAAACAGCGTTCCTAACGATACTAAATGATATGGCTCCCTTTAGAACAGTCAGGATCAAAGCCCGCTCTGAACCATGGATGAATCCAGACCTATTAGCTGCCATAAAAGACAGAGACAGAAAATACTCTGAATACCAAAAGTGCAAAACCGAAGTAGATAAACAACTCAATAATAACCTCAAATCACTCCTTTCAACACTCAAAAAGCAATGCAATAAATTAAGAAATAAGACAACTAACCTGACTAAATCCTTTAAAAAAAATTACATTACCGACAAAATAGAGGAAAACACAAATAAGCCATATGAGCTCTGTAAAATCCTCAACAACCAGCTTCCTGGTTGCAGCTAGAAACTTAAAACCCGACTCACCAACATCAACATCAAGGAGGGTGACTCCCTCATTACAGACAAAATGGAGGTAGTAAGCAGACTTAACACCTTTTTCACCAGCATAGCCACAACTCTAGTCAACAAGCTGTCCCACCACTCTGGTCGCTTTGGTGTAAACACATTAAAGCCTTCTACAGAAAGCTAGGAGTATCCAACAACGATTTCAAATTAGACATGGTCTCAGCTAATGAGGTGATTAAAAAATTGAGCGCGCTCCACCCAAACAAGGCCACCGGCCTTGATAATATTCCCTCCAGATTCCTCAGGGACTCTGCCTCCATCATTGCCCCGATCATCACGCACATAATAAACCTCTCAATTACTCAAGGCCAAGTACCAAAAGATTTCAAAATAGCAAGAGTAACTCCCCTCTTTAAAAAAGGAAGCAAATTAGAACCTGGCAACTACCGACCTGTTTCTATTCTCAGTTCCATTTCGAAAGTAATGGAAAAAATAGTTTATGAACAGGTCGATAGTTACCTTGCCACTAATAAACTCATGTACAAATTCCAATCCGGCTTCAGAACTAACCACTCCACTGACACATGCCTTCTCTATCTGACTGACCACATCAAACATGAGGTGGATGCGGGCAAATACTGCGGCATGGTCATGCTGGACCTTCAGAAGGCCTTTGACACTGTTAACCACGCTATAATGTTGGATAAGCTCAGAGCAATCGGATTTGACAAAACCTCATCGAGCTGGATGCAATCTTACTTGGAGGGGAGGAAACAGGTGGTAGAGGTGAACGGCACCGTGCCCCCCCCTCAGTAAGCTGTGGAGTCCCCCAAGGCAATATATTAGGGCCTTTACTGTTCCTAATATACGTAAACGACATGTCATCAGCATGCGACTGTGAGTTGTTTTTGTTTGCGTATGACTCGGCCCTGCTGGTATCCGGCAAGGACAAGTCACAGGTGGAGAAAATCCTTAGTGCTGAACTCTGTAGAATTTGCACCTGGCTCGCTAAAAACAAGCTATCCATACACTTGGGTAAAACGGAATCCATCCTATTTGGGTCCCACATCAACCTTAAGAAAGTCAGTGACTTCACTATTAAAGTGGGTGACATTGTTATCACCAGGAAAGATGAGGTCACCTACCTAGGTTCCATTCTAGAGGCTAATCTTTCCTGTGATAAAATGGCAACCAAGGTAATCAAAAAGGTCAACCAACGGAGGAGATTTCTCTATAGAATCTCATCTCTGGTCAACAAAAGCACCATGAAGATTCTAGCGGGAACTCTCATTCAACCCTTTTTCTATTACGCATGCACCTCCTGGTACCCTAGCACCTCCAAAACCCTCAAATCTAAACTCCAAACATCCCAGAACAAGCTAGTCAGGTTACTTCTAGACCTCCACCCCAGATCACACCTCACTCCTACCCACTTCTCCAAAGTAGGCTGGCTCAGGGTGGACAGAGTAAAACAACTTGCACTGAGCCTAGTCTAAAAAATCCGCTACACCTCCCTGATACCGAAGTACATGTCAAACTACTTCCTTGACGTAAATGACCGCCATAACCACAACACCAGGGGGAGCTCCACTAACCACGTTAAACCCAGATTCTGATCCAACAAAGGTCTTAACTCGTTCTCTTTCTATGCCACATCAATGTGGAATGCACTCCCAACAGGTGTAAAAGAAAGGGCATATCTATCCTCCTTCAAAACCGCACTAAAAGAACACCTCCAGGCAACTGCAACCCTAAACTAACACCCTCCCCTTCCTCATCATACCTCTTTGGATTGTAAATAATCAAATGTAAATAATCAAATGTAGACACTTTTTCTTATAATTTCTGATCTCTCTCTCTGTGTCCACTACTTGCTGTACATATCCTACCAAGTCAGTACTACACTGTTCCAATGTCCATTTCTCTGATGATGCAATTGTTGATGACTGAAGTGTTGATACCAACCAAACCTAAACCCCCCCACCCCCCTCCATACCCCACACCCCGGATTGTAAATAATGTAAATAATTCAATCTATATACTCTGATGATTATCTTGTGTGATGACTGTATTATGAAAATAGTATATATCTGTATCATGAATCAATTTAAGTGGACCCCGACTTAAACAAGTTGAAAAACTTATTCGGGTGTTGCCATTTAGTGGTCAATTGTACGGAGTATGTACTTCACTGTGCAATCTACTAATAAAAGTTTCAATCAATCAATCAAAGTAGTGTGCTCCACAAAGGTGCACTTCCGATATTTGGCCACAAGGTAGTGGAATTGTTCTTCCAAATTTCCAGATCTATTGAACCCATTCTAGTTCAACGCAATAGTGGGATTTTAAGGCATTTTTTATGCTACAGTAAAAGTACCACATAAAATAGCGTAGATGAAATGTGATACGTCTCCAAATCCAATTTGATACATGTTTGGTGTCTTTTTTTTTCTGTGTTTTATTTGCTGTTTGTGCTCCATGACAGGTGCACAGTTGCATAATCCAACCCATCAGGCAAAATTTAGTCACTCTCAAAATGTTGTAAAATGTATAAATACATGATACAATTAACTTTTTTTTGTTGATTAAAGTGTCCTGTACGTTGATCTGATTGCATAATTGAATAAATATAATTACAACTTTAATTCAAACCTTGAAAATATAATTTGTTGCCTTTGTCCGCTTCTAAAATTCGACTTTACCGTAAAATATAATCATTTAAATTCTTCAGAAATGTTAATTCTTTTAAAAAATTGTTACGTAACTTTTATTATTACAAACAACTATGACCCACAAACTTAAAAAAAAAAAGTCAAAATATTTTTTAAAAAAAAACAGTGTTTATAATAAAAACACTGTTTTTGAATCAGGGCAACACAACTAAGTATAACAACTTTTTATACTTAGTTGTGTTGCGCTGATTCAATTGTTGAAGGAACAACAGTAAATGTGGGCTGCTTTAAAACGGCGTTGAATGAAAACAAATAAGACAACTAACCAGTAGGGGGCAGTGTTTCTCTTCTTCTTTGTGTTCTGTCCCTAATCATCATGTGTTAGGAACAGTGCGCATCCCTCGCCCTCCAAATAATGGAGTCAATATGTAAAAAGAGGCTCATTACAATAATACACTCCAACACAATCACTCATGTCCTACACACACACACACACACACACACACACACACACACACACACACACACACACACACACACACACACACACACACACACACACACACACACACACGCGGAGTGGCAGGTTGCCATGACAACATAGAGAAAGAGGTTGCAGCAGAGCTCTTCAGTACATTGAATACATCCAGGAGGACGGGGGAGTTCCATTTATTGTAAGCTTTTTCACGCCAGACGCTATTTGCACGCTGACTCCATAATAGACGGCGAGGGCACCAAGGTGCGGGCGAAACACAGCGGAAGTCGGAATTAAACCATCGACTCATGATGATGATGTTCATCCATCACATCTCTTTTGCCTCTACAGGAAGTAACGAACATCATGTGGTCACTTTCTTTTCACACAAGCTTTAGCTAAAACACGTGGAACTTTTTTTTGTTTGACCTGTCATTTTTTTTATTGATACAACTTTTCCCACTTTTGATACCGATACCTTTGAGTATGGGCCGATACCGATACGATATCAGCAGGAATCATACACACTTGAATCATTTGGTCGTGTGGAACGTTAGAAAAGGTTCGATCAAGTGAGATTAGTCCAAAAACAATAACAGCAATGAGAGACACTAACCTATTTATTATTATCCGTCTGGAATGAAATATGCTGTCTTTAAGTTGAAGTGGAGTGGTATTTTATTTGTATTTATTTATTTATTTTCGGTATTCAAGCCAACATCTTTGTTAAACAATATTTGGCTGTAAGGATTTCTTTATATTACAATGAGTCCACTTCCTGTCGTTCCAATTCAATATCCTGTTGGTTGGAGCCTATTTTCCAAAATAAAGTTCTGTTTTTTGCACAAGCCTAACAAACAGCAAAGTGCCATTTTTATTTTTTGCGAATCATGAACATTGTTCTGCAAATTACTTATAAAAAAGTATTTCATTATAGTTACTCATGGCATTACCATAAAAGTAATTGAATTCTAATGGAATTACTCTTTAATTAATTAAATAAATTACTAGGAAAAGTAATTAGTGCAATACATCCATCCATCCATTTTCTACCGCTTGTCACCTTTGAGGTCGCGGGGGTGCTGGAGCCTATTTCAGCTGCATTCGGGCGGAAGGCGGGGTACAAGTGCAATACAATCAACTTTAAATATCTGGCATATGCAGTTGAGAGACGTTTCATGACAGCAGAGTGCATGTGTCTTTAAAAGGCGGTGTTTGTTGCCTAGCGACATCAGCGAGAGCCACTGAGAGTAGCATTTTAGCTCAGCAGTTTCCTCGTTGTGGGATAAATAAAGTATATCTTATCCAATCCTATCCTATTAACTTTGGCGACACCAAATGGTAACAATAATTAATTAAGTTAAGCTTGTGAGTCGTGGCGCAGTAAACTGGATGATGCGGACACGTTTCTTACTGGATACTTTCTAACACGCTTCTTCCTTGGAGACTTTGTATGTATAAGTAATATCCAACTATAATTATTTGATACTTGTTTATATTGACAAATGTGCTGTTGTGTCCTCGTATGTCTAGTTTGTGTGCTATTGTGTGCTTAGCTGTTGTGTAGCTGCTAGCTCCTAGTAGCTTTTCGCCTAGCATGTTTACCTTTTGTAAAGGACTAGACTAAAATAGAAGACATGTTTTGTTTATTGGAGGACATTTAGAGGACAAATGGCTGTTCAGCTTTGCACAAGTAAACACGCTGTAGGACAACTTGTATCGGACATTTTACATGTAAGCCGATATCATCTACTTCTTTTTTCTTTTTTTTGCTGATATCGGACCAATATCAGTATCCAAGTGGCACACTCCTTCCAGCAAGCACAAAACATTGAAACAATGTTGAGAACTTGTTGAATAAGGTCCTGACGTTTAGCAACTCAAACATAACGTTGAAACAACATGCTTTTTCACGACGTTTAATCAATGTTGTGTTCTGACGTTGATTTGACCATTGAAATTCTGTCATTTTTCCAACCAATATTTTCCAACACAAATACAACGTTGAAACAACATGCTTTTTGACGTTTATTCAATGTCTGGCTGTGACGTTGATTTGACCGTTGAATTTTGGTCATTTCCCAACCAATATATTTCAACTCAAACATTATGTTGAAACAACATGCTTTTTGACAACGTTTATTGAATGTCAGGTTGTGACGTTGAATTTTGGTCTTTTCTCAATCAATATTCTACAACACAAATACAACGTTGAAACAACATGCTTTTTGACGACGTTTAATCAATGTTGGGTTCTGACGTTGATTTGACCATTGAATTTTGGTAATTTCTCAACCAATATATTTCAACTCAAACATTATGTTGAAACAACGTGCTTTTTGACAACGTTTATTCAACATCAGGTTGTGACCTTGATTTGACCGTTAAATTTTGGTCATTTCCCAACCAATATTCTACAACACATACAACGTTGAAACATGCTTTTTGACGGCGTTTAATCAATGTTGGGTTTTGACGTTGATTTGACCATTGAATTTTGGTAATTTCCCAACCAATATTCTACAACACAAATACAACGTTGAAACAACATGCTTTTTGACGACGTTTATTCAATGTCAGGTTGTGACGTTGATTTGACCATTGAATGTTGGTAATTTCTCAACCAATATTCTACAACACAAATACAACGTTGAAACAACATGCTTTTTGACGACGTTTAATCAATGTTGGGTTCTGACGTTGATTTGACTATTGAATTTTGGTCATTTCCCAACCAATATTCTACAACACAAATACAACGTTGAACCATGTTTTTTGACGACGTTTATTCAATGTCAGGTTGTGACGTTGATTGGACCATTGAATTTTGGTCATTTCCCAACCAATATTCTACAACACAAATACAACGTTAAACTACATACTTTTTTTATGTTTATTAAATGTCAGGTTGTGACGTTGATTTGACCATTGAATTTTGCTCATTTCTCAATCAATATTCTACAACACAAATACAACGTTGAAACAACATGCTTTTTGACGACTTTAATCAATGTTGGGTTCTGGCATTGATTTGACCATTGAATTTTGGTCATTTCCCAACCAATATATTTCAACTCAAACATTACGTTGAAACCATATGCTTTTTGACAACGTTTATTCAATGTCAGGTTGTGACCTTGATTTGACCGTTAAATTTTGGTCATTTCCCAACCAATATTCTACAACACATACAACGTTGAAACAACATGCTTTTTGACGACGTTTAATCAATGTTGGGTTCTGACGTTGATTTGACCATTGAATTTTGGTAATTTCCCAACCAATATTCTACAACACAAATACAACGTTGAAACAACATGCTTTTTGACGACGTTTATTCAATGTCAGGTTGTGACGTTGATTTGACCATTGAATTTTGGTCATTTCTCAACCAATATTCTACAACACAAATACAACGTTGAAACAACATGCTTTTTGACGACTTTAATCAATGTTGGGTTCTGGCGTTGATTTGACCATTGAATTTTGGTCATTTCCCAACCAATATATTTCAACTCAAACATTACGTTGAAACCATATGCTTTTTGACAACGTTTATTCAATGTCAGGTTGTGACCTTGATTTGACCGTTAAATTTTGGTCATTTCCCAACCAATATTCTACAACACATACAACGTTGAAACATGCTTTTTGACGGCGTTTAATCAATGTTGGGTTCTGACGTTGATTTGACCATTGAATTTTGGTAATTTCCCAACCAATATTCTACAACACAAATACAACGTTGAAACAACATGCTTTTTGACGACGTTTATTCAATGTCAGGTTGTGACGTTGATTTGACCATTGAATGTTGGTAATTTCTCAACCAATATTCTACAACACAAATACAACGTTAAACTACATACTTTTTGATTTTTATTCAATGTCAGGTTGTGACCTTGATTTGAACATTGAATTTTGGTCATTTCTCAACCAATATTCTACAACACAAATACAACGTTGAAACAACATGCTTTTTGACGACGTTTAATCAATGTTGGGTTCTGACGTTGATTTGACTATTGAATTTTGGTCATTTCCCAACCAATATTCTACAACACAAATACAACGTTGAAACATGTTTTTTGACGACGTTTATTCAATGTCAGGTTGTGACGTTGATTGGACCATTGAATTTTGGTCATTTCCCAACCAATATTCTACAACACAAATACAACGTTAAACTACATACTTTTTTATGTTTATTAAATGTCAGGTTGTGACGTTGATTTGACCATTGAATTTTGCTCATTTCTCAATCAATATTCTACAACACAAATACAACGTTGAAACAACATGCTTTTTGACGACTTTAATCAATGTTGGATTCTGGGGTTGATTTGACCATTGAATTTTGGTCATTTCCCAACCAATATATTTCAACTCAAACATTACGTTGAAACCATATGCTTTTTGACAACGTTTATTCAATGTCAGGTTGTGACCTTGATTTGACCGTTAAATTTTGGTCATTTCCCAACCAATATTCTACAACACATACAACGTTGAAACAACATGCTTTTTGACAACGTTTAATCAATGTTGGGTTCTGACGTTGATTTGACCATTGAATTTTGGTAATTTCCCAACCAATATTCTACAACACATACAACGTTGAAACAACATGTTTTTTGACGACGTTTATTCAATGTCAGGTTGTGACGTTGATTGGAACATTGAATTTTGTTAATTTTCTCAACCAATATTCTACAACACAAATACAACGTTAAACTACATACTTTTTGATGTTTATTCAATGTCAGGTTGTGACCTTGATTTGAACATTGAATTTTGGTCATTTCTCAACCAATATTCTACAACACAAATACAACGTTAAACAACATACTTTTTGATGTTTATTCAATGTCAGGTTGTGACCTTGATTTGAACATTGAATTTTGGTCATTTCTCAACCAATATTCTACAACACAAATACAACGTTGAAACAACATGCTTTTTGACGACGTTTAATCAATGTTGGGTTCTGACGTTGATTTGACCATTGAATGTTGGTCATTTCCCAACCAATATATTTCAACTCAAACATTACGTTGAAACAATATGCTTTTTGACAACGTTTATTCAATGTCAGGTTGTGACGTTGATTTGACCATTGAATTTTGGTCATTTCCCAACCAATATTGTACAACACAAATACAACGTTGAAACAACATGCTTTTTGACGACGTTTAATCAATCTCAGGTTGTGACGTTGATTGGACCATTGAATTTTGGTCATTTCCCAACCAATATTCTACAACACAAATACAACGTTAAACTACATACTTTTTTATGTTTATTAAATGTCAGGTTGTGACGTTGATTGGACCATTGAATTTTGCTCATTTCTCAATCAATATTCTACAACACAAATACAACGTTGAAACAACATGCTTTTTGACGACTTTAATCAATGTTGGGTTCTGGCGTTGATTTGACCATTGAATTTTGGTAATTTCCCAACCAATATATTTCAACTCAAACATTACGTTGAAACCATATGCTTTTTGACAACGTTTATTCAATGTCAGGTTGTGACCTTGATTTGACCGTTAAATTTTGGTCATTTCCCAACCAATATTCTACAACACATACAACGTTGAAACAACATGCTTTTTGACGATGTTTAATCAATGTTGGGTTCTGACGTTGATTTGACCATTGAATTTTGGTAATTTCCCAACCAATATTCTACAACACAAATACAACGTTGAAACAACATGCTTTTTGACGACGTTTATTCAATGTCAGGTTGTGACGTTGATTGGAACATTGAATTTTGTTAATTTTCTCAACCAATATTCTACAACACAAATACAACGTTAAACAACATACTTTTTGATGTTTATTCAATGTCAGGTTGTGACCTTGATTTGAACATTGAATTTTGGTCATTTCTCAACCAATATTCTACAACATAAATACAACGTTGAAACAACATGCTTTTTGACGACGTTTAATCAATGTTGGGTTCTGACGTTGATTTGACCATTGAATTTTGGTCATTTCCCAACCAATATATTTCAAGTCAAACATTACGTTGAAGCAATATGCTTTTTGACAACGTTTATTCAATGTCAGGTTGTGACCTTGATTTGACCGTTAAATTTTGGTCATTTCCCAACCAATATTCTACAACACGTACAACGTTGAAACAACATGCTTTTTGACGACGTTTAATCAATGTTGGGTTCTGACGTTGATTTGACTATTGAATTTTGGTCATTTCCCAACCAATATTCTACAACACAAATACAACGTTGAAACAACATGCTTTTTGACGACGTTTAATCAATGTTGGGTTCTGACGTTGATTTGACCATTGAATTTTGGTCATTTCCCAACCAATATATTTCAACTCAAACATTAAGTTGAAACAATATGCTTTTTGACAACGTTTATTCAATGTCAGGTTGTGACGTTGATTTGACCATTGAATTTTGGTCATTTCCCAACCAATATTCTACAACACAAATACAACGTTAAACTACATACTTTTTGATGTTTATTCAATGTCAGGTTGTGACGTTGATTTGACCATTGAAATTTGGTAATTTCCCAACCAATATTCTACAACACAAATACAATGTTGAAACAACATGCTTTTTGACGACGTTTATTCAATGTCAGGTTGTGACGTTGAAATTTGGTCATTTCCCAACCAACAACGTGGATCCAACGTTAGACATCAACGTTGTCTCAATTACGAATACAACTATTTTGCAACGTTGTTTCAATGTCAGTTTTAAAGGATAATCAAGGTTGTATCAATGTCTTGTGCCTGCTGGGCTACTAACATTTACTTAATTACAAGCACATGTTCATCATTGCCCAATTATAAAGTTTGCAATAAAGACGCACAAAACTAAAACTCATCACGTTACAAAAATAGACATGCACGCTCTCGGGTGAGCAGATCGATCGTGATAATGATATTTGCAAAATCAGCCAACCCGAGCAAGCGTACCACAGGCGGTGTGTCAATAGACATCGTGGTGGAGCAGCTCCAGCTGAATGCACCAGAGGAAGATCCCCGCTGTGGCAAGGACATGCTAGCACAGTCAGCTAATAACAAAGGTGAGCTATGAAGTGCGTGCTAGAAAATGCACGGTCAGCGTCCTCTCCGAACCCAAGGAGCCAAGCTCATGGCAGGAAACCTCGAGGACAACGACGTAATGATTCGATTATCCGGGCTCGGCTCTCATAGCGTCTGCTGGAAATGTCAGCAGAAGCATCAAAGCGGTCGTCTCCTTCGTAAAGCCTCGATGAAAGGCATTCTCCGCATTCTGCGCCTCACATGTCGCTCGCAGGCACGACGTCTCGCCATCTGCACGGCATTAGCACTTTTAGGGCGCTTTCATAAGTGGAGACAGAGGAGGAGAAGAAGGAGACAAGTGGCCTTTCCCCTCGCAGATGACCATCATCTGGAATAATAGATTACATTATTGATCATTTTGGGTATAAATCTGGGGGGTCCAAACTTTTACCAGCAAGGGCCGCATAAATAAATATTGAAAGATTCTTTTTCTACATTAATGATGTTAAAACCTAACATAAGTCAATCAATATTTGCTCAACTAGATGTCAAAACTTAATTAGCATGCTAACTTTTTTTTAGCCAATTTTGCAGCCGAACGCCTCAGACTCATCCACATGCTAATTAGAATAGAATAGAAAGTACTTTATTGATCCCTGGGGGAAATTCAGCACCACTGTAGCAGAACACTTTAGAGCAGTGGTTCTTAACCTTGTTGGAGGTACCGAACCCCACCAGTTTCATATGCGCATTCACCGAACCCTTCCTTTAGTGAAAAATAAAAAATAAAAATGTTCAAATTCAAGACAAAGTTATATGTTTTTGGTAACACTTTAGTATGGGGAACATATTCTAAGTAACAAAGACTTAATTTAGAGCTTTTTTGACACTAGGGCAGGGGTCGGCAACCCAAAATGTTGAAAGAGCCATATTGGACCAAAAATACAAAAACAAATCTGTCTGGAGCCGCAAAAAATTAAAAGCCATATTGTGTCATGAGTTATGAATTGAATTAAGAGGACTTAAAGGAAACTAAATGAGCTCAAATATAGCTACAAATGAGGCATAATGCTGCAATATGTACATATAGCTAGCCTAAATAGCATGTTAGCATCGATTAGCTTGCAGTCATGCAGTGACCAAATATGTCTGATTAGCACTCCACACAAGTCAATAACATCAACAAAACTCACCTTTGTGCACTCATGCACAACGTTAAAAGTTTGGTGGACAAAATGAGACAGAAAAAGAAGTGGCATAAAACACGTCCTAGGAAGTCGGAGAACGTTATACTTGTAAACAAACTACGGTGAGTTCAAGGACCGCCAAAATTAGTAGGACAAAACGGCGCTCGCCAAATACTCAAATCAGTGAAGCATGTTTAATATAAACAGTGTGCTTTATAACAATTAGGGAGGTTTGCGTCATGTTTGTCCTCCTACGGAAACCATATTAAAACAAAAACTTTTTTTTTTTCCTCATCTTTTTCCATTTTTCATACATTTTTAAAAAAGCTCCAGAGAGCCACTAGGGCGGCGCTAAAGAGCCGCATGCGGCTCTAGAGCCGCGGGTTGCCGACCCCTGCACTAGGGGAACATCTTCTAAGTAATAAAGACTTAATTTAGAGTTATTTGGTTAGGGTTAGGGTTATAATAAGACCATGCCGAATAAGGCATTAATAAGTACTTAATAATGACTAGTTAAGAGCCAATATGTTACTAATTTGCATGTTAAAAAGCAACTAATTAATGGTGAATATGTTCCCCATACTAAAGTGTTACCATGTTTTTTTACTGGTGCATAAAATGAACCGTGCATGAACATCACCTTGTTCAAACAGCAAAGCCAACACAGTGCATAAACTCACAACAAATTACACACCTGCAAATCAGTCAGCTGTAATACGCCGATAAGGAGAAGTTTGTATTTACACGATGAGTCGGGTGTTTTTTGACCTCCGCCGAACCCCTGAGGCCGACTCACCGAACCCTTAGGGTTCCATCGAACCCAGGTTAAGAACCACTGCTTTAGAGTCATATAACTAACTTTTTTAGCCAATTTTACAGCCATACACCTCAAAGTCATACAACTTGGTACTTGACACACGCTAAATGTTAGCATTCTAACATTAGTATGCTCGCAATCTAACATTAGCCGGCAAACTTTTTTAGGCAATTTTGCAGCCGAACGCCTCAGACTCATATAGCTTTTTACTTGACATTCACTAACTGTTAGCATCCCAACATTAGTGTTCTAGCATACTAACATTAGCATGCTAACTTTTTTTAGCCAATTTGGCAGCCGAACGCCTCAGACTTACACACTTGGTACCTGGTACCTAACTGTCAGCATCCTAACGTTAGCATGCTGGCATGCAAACATTGGTGTTCTAACTTTTTAGTCAGTTTTCCAGCTGAGCGCCTCAGACTCATATAACTTAATACTTGACACGTGCTAACTGTTAGCATTCTAGTATCGCGTGCTAACTTTTGTAGCCAATTTTGCAGCCAAACACCTCAGAGTCATATAACTTTGTACTTGATACTTCCGAACGTTAGCATGCTAACATTTTTAGTTGATTTTACATGCATACGCTTCATAGTTACTTGGTACTTGACGCATTCTTACTGTTAGCATGTTAACGTCAACATTTAAGTTTGGCTTGCGCATTTCATCATTTACACGCAATTTCTCCCAAAATCGCATATTCTTTTGTCTTTGTGTAATGTTCTAATGTCTTTAGAACGTGTCGGGGCCGATAAAAAATTAGCTGTGGGCGGCAAATGGACACCTCTGGTATAAATCATCCATCTGTTTGTCCAAAATTACATTTTTGCTTTGTTTGTGTTGTTTACAGAGCTTGTGGACGCGTTTGTGCAATGCAACGTCCCAAAATGATGTGTTTACTTCTCAGGTGCATGCACACATCATCGTGTTTTATACAGGATTTAAATATCTGCGGACACAATCCGCACATTCTGTCTGCGTTCCAACTGACTGATGTGATTATTGTATCATTTTGGGATGCTAATGAAGACATAATTTCATGGGCCATTAACTGCCACACACACACAAACACACACAAACCTCCCTAAAGAATCAGGTCATCCCTGTTATGATTCATCGTTCAGCCTATTAAACGCACACGCACACACACACACACACACACACACACACACACACACACACACACACACACACACACACACACACACACACACACACACACACACACACACACACACACACACACACACACACACACACACACACACATTCAGTGTGCCTCATTACATGAGTGTGTGTATCCACGCCTGAACAGAGCTAATGACCGAAGGGAGGGAAACTGCCGCACTTACTGTACTTGAACGCGCCATTGCCTTTCTCCTCAGTGCGCCGCCGTGCCCTCGCTGCACTTCAGCACACTGAGGCCACGATACCAAGCTAATGGTTTATTAAAAGAAAATGTCATGCGTTAGTAAGCCAAAAGGGGGGCCATGATGGGAAGGGGGGCGGGACTATTTGTTAGAAATCCAGGAAAAACACTAATCTTTGATAAGTTACTCAACTTGACTCTTGCATTACTCATTAAGGACAAAAACAAAACAAAAATGAGAGGGAGAAAAAAAGGAAAAAGAAAAGAAAAAAAAGGAAAAGGAAAAAAATGGGAGGAAGGAGAAAAAGGAGAAAAAATAGGAAATAGAGAAAACAAGAGAAAAAGGGGTGAAAAGAGAAAAAAAGAGAAAACAAGGAGAAAAAACAGAAAACCTTTGAAAAAATTGTGGAGAACATGTTTTTAAAAAAGAGGGGGAAAAAGAACAAAATGAAAAGAAAAGACTAAAAAATTAGAAAAAAGGGGAAATAGCAAAAAGTTGAAAAAAGAGAAAAACATGTGGAGGAAAAGAGGGAAAAAAGGCACAAAAAAAAGAGAGAAGAGAGGAGAGGAGAGGAGAGGAGAGGAGAGGAGAGGAGAGGAGAGGAGAAAAAAGGTGGAAGAGACAAGAAAGGTGGAAAAAAGACAAAAAAGGGTAAAAAAAAATATTAAAAAAACAAGGGGAAAAAAACAAAAAAGGTGAAAAAAGAGTAAAAAGGGGAAAAAGAGAAAAGGGGGAAAAAGGGAAATAATAGGAAAATATGTAGAAAGAAATGACAAAAAAGAGGAAGATATATATATATTTTTAAAAGAACAAAGGATAAAAAGAGAAGAAAAGAGGAAAAAAGGACAATAAAAGAGAAAAAAGGGGGGAAAAGACAAAACATTTTGGAAAAAAATTGAAAAAAGAACAAAACGAGAAGAAAATAGAGAAATAGGGAAGAAAAAAAGAGAAAAATGGGAAAAAAGATGGGGAAAAAAAGGTGGAGAAAGACAAAAAAGGAGAAGAAAAGAAAATACAAAAAGTGGTTAAAAGAGTAAAAAAAAGAGAAAAAGGGAAAAATTGTGGAGAAAAGATAAAAAAGACAAAAAAGTTGAAAAAAGATTAAAAAAGATAAAAAAGATAAAAAAATACAAAAAAGGTGAAAAAATAGGAAATACAGAAAACAAGAGAAAAAGGAGTGAAAAGAGAAAAAAAGAGAAAACGGGGTGAAAAGAGAAAACATTTGAAAAAATGGTGGAAAAAAATGTGAAAAAAGATTAAAAAGGAGAATTAAAGAGAGGAAAATAGAGAAAAAGGAAACAAAGACAACAAAGAAAAAATAATTGCAAAAAAGTAAAAAAAAGATAAAGAAGGTGGGGAAATAAATGAATGAAAAGATAAGTGTAGATGGTGTGTTTGTGTGCGTCTGACCATTTTTTACTACTGTATTATTTCTTTATCAATCCATCATCTCTGTTTGTCTTATTGTAACCTATTCTCATTAGCATTGGGGGGGTATTTACATTCACTCACGTCATTATAAAATCATGAAATAAGCTCTCTTTCTTCCTACTCCTTTTCGTACCAGTCGAATTGTGCAAATGTAACCTTGGGTGCTCTGGCCAATAATGGGCCTACGAAAAGTTTTTTTTATTTTTTACTTATTTATTAAATTTTTCCGCTGCGCCTTGCCTCGGTAACTACGGCAAACCCCCGGTTCTCACAAAGGTGTGTCTTGTTCAAAAATTACGAATTTTCTATTTTTCTGCCCTTTACATTTCTATCTGGCCCTGCCCTTTCATCGAGTGCTGTCGCCTAGCAACCTGGACAGCTGCGCTTAAAAAGCTTGTGGAGGCGTGGCCGGGAAAATGCTGCAGCTAGTCTGAAACCACATTAACGTGAAACCTGATAATCGAAGACATTTTGACACGTAAGTACAGACATCCTGCTCTACCGCCAAAATAAAATACATATTATAGTAATTGGAGTCATACTTGACTATACGTCAGTTTATTTATAAATGGTTGATTTATATAGGCTAGTAAGGTGGGATGGAACAATCCATATAACACGTCACAGATGACATCACACTAACATCACGTGACACCTCTGAGGAAGGCTGCAGAAGCAAGATAGCCGAAACTTGTCAGGTACAAAACTTTACCTTACTAGCCTATATAATTCAACCATTTATAAATACACATTAGTAGGCTAAATGAACCTCTTTAACATACTATACGTCAGTGTTTTACTCAGTGCCATAATTCATTAGGAATATTCATATTTTTTTACCATGACAGACACCTTTAACCTTTAAAAAGTCCATGGCACTATTTCAGTAAAAAAAATTAGTCTATTCACTTACTACATTCTGGCAAACCATTGAGGAAATCTTTGTGCGTGTGTGTGTGTGTGTGTGTGTGTTCTTGTATTTCCACCCTTCTTGAGACATCAACAAGGAAAAGTACCTTCCATATGAGGACAGGTGTTAGGACCAAAATCATGGTCCCAATACGGAAAACCATTGCATCTAATAGAGAGCCAAATACTAGAGTCCGTGAACATTGCTCCAAAGTCAGGATTTTTTGTTGATTTAATGTGCATACAAAAGTAAACATTGACAGGTGCAAAGGCAGCAATATATGATAAAACAAGATGGCAGCTAAAGAAGGACTTCCCTATTCATCCCCCCAAAAACCGTCAGGTGAACAGCTGACGTTTGTCATAATTTAGCCAAAATCTTAAAGTTTTTTTTATAATAAAATTGTGACTTTTGTCGATTAAAATTACGACTCTTTTCATAAAATTGCCAAAATTTTAAGCTTTTCTTGTAAACATGCGACTGTTATTGAGTAAAATTCCAACTTTTATCATAATACTGCACAAATGTTCAGTTTTTCTTGTAAAATGTTGACGTGCGTTGAGTAAAATTACGACTTTTATCATAATACGAGAGGTAGGCGTTTTTTGGAGGTCTCAAGAAGGTAACAAATACAACAATGTGTTGTGTGTGTGTGTTCTTGTATTTCTATCCTTCTTGAGACATCAACAAGGAAAAGTATCTTCCATATGAGGACAGGTGAACAAGTTAGGACCAAAATCATGGTCCCAATACGGAAAACCATTGCATCTAATAGAGAGCCAAATACTAGAGTCCGTGAACATTGCTCCAAAGTCAGGATTTTTTGTTGATTTAATGTGCATACAAAAGTAAACATTGACAGGTGCAAAGGCAGCAATATATGATAAAACAAGATGGCAGCTAAAGAAGGACTTCCCTATTCATCCCCCCAAAAACCGTCAGGTGAACAGCTGACTTTTGTCATAATTTAGCCAAAATCTTAAATTTTTTTTTATAATAAAATTGTGACTTTTGTCGATTAAAATTACGACTCATTTCATAAAATTGCCAAAATTTTAAGCTTTTCTTGTAAACATGCGACTGTTATTGAGTAAAATTCCAACTTTTATCATAATACTGCACAAATGTTCAGTTTTTCTTGTAAAATGTTGACGTGCGTTGAGTAAAAATTACGACTTTTATCATAATACGAGAGGTAGGCATTTTTTGGAGGTCTCAAGAAGGTAACAAATACAACAATGTGTTGTGTGTGTGTGTGTGTGTTCTTGTATTTCTATCCTTCTTGAGACATCAACAAGGAAAAGTATCTTCCATATGAGGACAGGTGAACAAGTTAGGACCAAAATCATGGTCCCAATACGGAAAACCATTGCATCTAATAGAGAGCCAAATACTAGAATCTGTGAACATTGCTCCAAAGTCAGGATTTTTTTTTAATTTAATGTGCATACAAAGGTAAACATTGACAGGTGCAAAGGCAACAATATATGATAAAACAAGACGGCAGCTAAAGAAGGACTTCCCTATTCATCACCCCAAAAACCGTCAGGTGAACAGCTGACTTTTGTCATAATTTAGCCAAAATCTTAAAGTTTTTTTTATAATAAAATTGTGACTTTTGTCGATTAAAATTACGACTCTTTTCATAAAATTGCCAAAATTTTAAGCTTTTCTTGTAAACATGCGACTGTTATTGAGTAAAATTCCAACTTTTATCATAATACTGCAGAAATGTTCAGTTTTTCTTATAAAATTTTGACGTGCGTTGAGTAAAATTACGACTTTTATCATAATACGAGAGGTAGGCATTTTTTGGAGGTCTCAAGAAGGTAACAAATACAACAATGTGTTGTGTGTGTGTGTGTGTGTGTTCTTGTATTTCTATCCTTCTTGAGACATCAACAAGGAAAAGTATCTTCCATATGAGGACAGGTGAACAAGTTAGGACCAAAATCATGGTCCCAATACGGAAAACCATTGCATCTAATAGAGAGCCAAATACTAGAGTCCGTGAACATTGCTCCAAAGTCAGGATTTTTTGTTGATTTAATGTGCATACAAAAGTAAACATTGACAGGTGCAAAGGCAGCAATATATGATAAAACAAGATGGCAGCTAAAGAAGGACTTCCCTATTCATCCCCCCAAAAACCGTCAGGTGAACAGCTGACTTTTGTCATAATTTAGCCAAAATCTTAAAGTTTTTTTTATAATAAAATTGTGACTTTTGTCGATTAAAATTACGACTCATTTCATAAAATTGCCAAAATTTTAAGCTTTTCTTGTAAACATGCGACTGTTATTGAGTAAAATTCCAACTTTTATCATAATACTGCACAAATGTTCAGTTTTTCTTGTAAAATGTTGACGTGCGTTGAGTAAAATTACGACTTTTATCATAATACGAGAGGTAGGCACTTTTTGGAGGTCTCAAGAAGGTAACAAATACAACAATGTGTTGTGTGTGTGTGTGTTCTTGTATTTCTATCCTTTTTGAGACATCAACAAGGAAAAGTATCTTCCATATGAGGACAGGTGAACAAGTTAGGACCAAAATCATGGTCCCAATACGGAAAACCATTGCATCTAATAGAGAGCCAAATACTAGAATCTGTGAACATTGCTCCAAAGTCAGGATTTTTTGTTGATTTAATGTGCATACAAAGGTAAACATTGACAGGTGCAAAGGCAACAATATATGATAAAACAAGATGGCAGCTAAAGAAGGACTTCCCTATTCACCCCCCCCCAAAAAACGCCAGGTGAACAGCTGACTTTTATCATAATTTTGCCAAAATGTTCAAGTTTTTTTATAAAATTGTGACTATTGTCCATTCAAATTACAACTCTTTTCATAAAATTGCCAAAATGTTATGCTTTTCTTGTAAAATTGCGACTGTTATTGAGTAAAATTCCAACTTTTATCATAATACTGCAGAAATGTTCCGTTTTTCTTGTAAAATTTTGACGTACGTTGAGTAAAATTACGACTTTTATCATAATACGAGAGGTAGGCATTTTTTGGAGGTCTCAAGAAGGTAACAAATACAACAATGTGTTGTCTGTGTGTGTGTGTGTTCTTGTATTTCTACCCTTCTTGAGACATCAACAAGGAAAAGTACCTTCCATATGAGGACAGGTGAACAAGTTAGGACCAAAATAATGGTCCCAATACGGAAAACCATTGCATCTAATAGAGAGCCAAATACTAGAGTCCGTGAACATTGCTCCAAAGTCAGGATTTTTTGTTGATTTAATGTGCATACAAAAGTAAACATTGACAGGTGCAAAGGCAGCAATATATGATAAAACAAGATGGCAGCTAAAGAAGGACTTCCCTATTCATCCCCCCAAAAACCGTCAGGTGAACAGCTGACTTTTGTCATAATTTAGCCAAAATCTTAAAGTTTTTTTTATAATAAAATTGTGACTTTTGTCGATTAAAATTACGACTCTTTTCATAAAATTGCCAAAATTTTAAGCTTTTCTTGTAAACATGCGACTGTTATTGAGTAAAATTCCAACTTTTATCATAATACTGCACAAATGTTCAGTTTTTCTTGTAAAATGTTGACGTGCGTTGAGTAAAATTACGACTTTTATCATAATACGAGAGGTAGGCGTTTTTTGGAGGTCTCAAGAAGGTAACAAATACAACAATGTGTTGTGTGTGTGTGTTCTTGTATTTCTATCCTTCTTGAGACATCAACAAGGAAAAGTATCTTCCATATGAGGACAGGTGAACAAGTTAGGACCAAAATCATGGTCCCAATACGGAAAACCATTGCATCTAATAGAGAGCCAAATACTAGAGTCCGTGAACATTGCTCCAAAGTCAGGATTTTTTGTTGATTTAATGTGCATACAAAAGTAAACATTGACAGGTGCAAAGGCAGCAATATATGATAAAACAAGATGGCAGCTAAAGAAGGACTTCCCTATTCATCCCCCCAAAAACCGTCAGGTGAACAGCTGACTTTTGTCATAATTTAGCCAAAATCTTAAATTTTTTTTATAATAAAATTGTGACTTTTGTCGATTAAAATTACGACTCATTTCATAAAATTGCCAAAATTTTAAGCTTTTCTTGTAAACATGCGACTGTTATTGAGTAAAATTCCAACTTTTATCATAATACTGCACAAATGTTCAGTTTTTCTTGTAAAATGTTGACGTGCGTTGAGTAAAATTACGACTTTTATCATAATACGAGAGGTAGGCATTTTTTGGAGGTCTCAAGAAGGTAACAAATACAACAATGTGTTGTGTGTGTGTGTGTGTGTTCTTGTATTTCTATCCTTCTTGAGACATCAACAAGGAAAAGTATCTTCCATATGAGGACAGGTGAACAAGTTAGGACCAAAATCATGGTCCCAATACGGAAAACCATTGCATCTAATAGAGAGCCAAATACTAGAATCTGTGAACATTGCTCCAAAGTCAGGATTTTTTTTTAATTTAATGTGCATACAAAGGTAAACATTGACAGGTGCAAAGGCAACAATATATGATAAAACAAGACGGCAGCTAAAGAAGGACTTCCCTATTCATCACCCCAAAAACCGTCAGGTGAACAGCTGACTTTTGTCATAATTTAGCCAAAATCTTAAAGTTTTTTTTATAATAAAATTGTGACTTTTGTCGATTAAAATTACGACTCTTTTCATAAAATTGCCAAAATTTTAAGCTTTTCTTGTAAACATGCGACTGTTATTGAGTAAAATTCCAACTTTTATCATAATACTGCAGAAATGTTCAGTTTTTCTTATAAAATTTTGACGTGCGTTGAGTAAAATTACGACTTTTATCATAATACGAGAGGTAGGCATTTTTTGGAGGTCTCAAGAAGGTAACAAATACAACAATGTGTTGTGTGTGTGTGTGTGTGTGTTCTTGTATTTCTATCCTTCTTGAGACATCAACAAGGAAAAGTATCTTCCATATGAGGACAGGTGAACAAGTTAGGACCAAAATCATGGTCCCAATACGGAAAACCATTGCATCTAATAGAGAGCCAAATACTAGAGTCCGTGAACATTGCTCCAAAGTCAGGATTTTTTGTTGATTTAATGTGCATACAAAAGTAAACATTGACAGGTGCAAAGGCAGCAATATATGATAAAACAAGATGGCAGCTAAAGAAGGACTTCCCTATTCATCCCCCCAAAAACCGTCAGGTGAACAGCTGACTTTTGTCATAATTTAGCCAAAATCTTAAAGTTTTTTTTATAATAAAATTGTGACTTTTGTCGATTAAAATTACGACTCATTTCATAAAATTGCCAAAATTTTAAGCTTTTCTTGTAAACATGCGACTGTTATTGAGTAAAATTCCAACTTTTATCATAATACTGCACAAATGTTCAGTTTTTCTTGTAAAATGTTGACGTGCGTTGAGTAAAATTACGACTTTTATCATAATACGAGAGGTAGGCACTTTTTGGAGGTCTCAAGAAGGTAACAAATACAACAATGTGTTGTGTGTGTGTGTGTTCTTGTATTTCTATCCTTTTTGAGACATCAACAAGGAAAAGTATCTTCCATATGAGGACAGGTGAACAAGTTAGGACCAAAATCATGGTCCCAATACGGAAAACCATTGCATCTAATAGAGAGCCAAATACTAGAATCTGTGAACATTGCTCCAAAGTCAGGATTTTTTGTTGATTTAATGTGCATACAAAGGTAAACATTGACAGGTGCAAAGGCAACAATATATGATAAAACAAGATGGCAGCTAAAGAAGGACTTCCCTATTCACCCCCCCCCAAAAAACGCCAGGTGAACAGCTGACTTTTATCATAATTTTGCCAAAATGTTCAAGTTTTTTTATAAAATTGTGACTATTGTCCATTCAAATTACAACTCTTTTCATAAAATTGCCAAAATGTTATGCTTTTCTTGTAAAATTGCGACTGTTATTGAGTAAAATTCCAACTTTTATCATAATACTGCAGAAATGTTCCGTTTTTCTTGTAAAATTTTGACGTACGTTGAGTAAAATTACGACTTTTATCATAATACGAGAGGTAGGCATTTTTTGGAGGTCTCAAGAAGGTAACAAATACAACAATGTGTTGTCTGTGTGTGTGTGTGTTCTTGTATTTCTACCCTTCTTGAGACATCAACAAGGAAAAGTACCTTCCATATGAGGACAGGTGAACAAGTTAGGACCAAAATAATGGTCCCAATACGGAAAACCATTGCATCTAATAGAGAGCCAAATACTAGAGTCCGTGAACATTGCTCCAAAGTCAGGATTTTTTGTTGATTTAATGTGCATACAAAAGTAAACATTGACAGGTGCAAAGGCAGCAATATATGATAAAACAAGATGGCAGCTAAAGAAGGACTTCCCTATTCATCCCCCCAAAAACCGTCAGGTGAACAGCTGACTTTTGTCATAATTTAGCCAAAATCTTAAAGTTTTTTTTATAATAAAATTGTGACTTTTGTCGATTAAAATTACGACTCTTTTCATAAAATTGCCAAAATTTTAAGCTTTTCTTGTAAACATGCGACTGTTATTGAGTAAAATTCCAACTTTTATCATAATACTGCACAAATGTTCAGTTTTTCTTGTAAAATGTTGACGTGCGTTGAGTAAAATTACGACTTTTATCATAATACGAGAGGTAGGCGTTTTTTGGAGGTCTCAAGAAGGTAACAAATACAACAATGTGTTGTGTGTGTGTGTTCTTGTATTTCTATCCTTCTTGAGACATCAACAAGGAAAAGTATCTTCCATATGAGGACAGGTGAACAAGTTAGGACCAAAATCATGGTCCCAATACGGAAAACCATTGCATCTAATAGAGAGCCAAATACTAGAGTCCGTGAACATTGCTCCAAAGTCAGGATTTTTTGTTGATTTAATGTGCATACAAAAGTAAACATTGACAGGTGCAAAGGCAGCAATATATGATAAAACAAGATGGCAGCTAAAGAAGGACTTCCCTATTCATCCCCCCAAAAACCGTCAGGTGAACAGCTGACTTTTGTCATAATTTAGCCAAAATCTTAAATTTTTTTTTATAATAAAATTGTGACTTTTGTCGATTAAAATTACGACTCATTTCATAAAATTGCCAAAATTTTAAGCTTTTCTTGTAAACATGCGACTGTTATTGAGTAAAATTCCAACTTTTATCATAATACTGCACAAATGTTCAGTTTTTCTTGTAAAATGTTGACGTGCGTTGAGTAAAATTACGACTTTTATCATAATACGAGAGGTAGGCATTTTTTGGAGGTCTCAAGAAGGTAACAAATACAACAATGTGTTGTGTGTGTGTGTGTGTGTTCTTGTATTTCTATCCTTCTTGAGACATCAACAAGGAAAAGTATCTTCCATATGAGGACAGGTGAACAAGTTAGGACCAAAATCATGGTCCCAATACGGAAAACCATTGCATCTAATAGAGAGCCAAATACTAGAATCTGTGAACATTGCTCCAAAGTCAGGATTTTTTTTTAATTTAATGTGCATACAAAGGTAAACATTGACAGGTGCAAAGGCAACAATATATGATAAAACAAGACGGCAGCTAAAGAAGGACTTCCCTATTCATCACCCCAAAAACCGTCAGGTGAACAGCTGACTTTTGTCATAATTTAGCCAAAATCTTAAAGTTTTTTTTATAATAAAATTGTGACTTTTGTCGATTAAAATTACGACTCTTTTCATAAAATTGCCAAAATTTTAAGCTTTTCTTGTAAACATGCGACTGTTATTGAGTAAAATTCCAACTTTTATCATAATACTGCAGAAATGTTCAGTTTTTCTTATAAAATTTTGACGTGCGTTGAGTAAAATTACGACTTTTATCATAATACGAGAGGTAGGCATTTTTTGGAGGTCTCAAGAAGGTAACAAATACAACAATGTGTTGTGTGTGTGTGTGTGTGTGTTCTTGTATTTCTATCCTTCTTGAGACATCAACAAGGAAAAGTATCTTCCATATGAGGACAGGTGAACAAGTTAGGACCAAAATCATGGTCCCAATACGGAAAACCATTGCATCTAATAGAGAGCCAAATACTAGAGTCCGTGAACATTGCTCCAAAGTCAGGATTTTTTGTTGATTTAATGTGCATACAAAAGTAAACATTGACAGGTGCAAAGGCAGCAATATATGATAAAACAAGATGGCAGCTAAAGAAGGACTTCCCTTTTCATCCCCCCAAAAACCGTCAGGTGAACAGCTGACTTTTGTCATAATTTAGCCAAAATCTTAAAGTTTTTTTTATAATAAAATTGTGACTTTTGTCGATTAAAATTACGACTCATTTCATAAAATTGCCAAAATTTTAAGCTTTTCTTGTAAACATGCGACTGTTATTGAGTAAAATTCCAACTTTTATCATAATACTGCACAAATGTTCAGTTTTTCTTGTAAAATGTTGACGTGCGTTGAGTAAAATTACGACTTTTATCATAATACGAGAGGTAGGCACTTTTTGGAGGTCTCAAGAAGGTAACAAATACAACAATGTGTTGTGTGTGTGTGTGTTCTTGTATTTCTATCCTTTTTGAGACATCAACAAGGAAAAGTATCTTCCATATGAGGACAGGTGAACAAGTTAGGACCAAAATCATGGTCCCAATACGGAAAACCATTGCATCTAATAGAGAGCCAAATACTAGAATCTGTGAACATTGCTCCAAAGTCAGGATTTTTTGTTGATTTAATGTGCATACAAAGGTAAACATTGACAGGTGCAAAGGCAACAATATATGATAAAACAAGATGGCAGCTAAAGAAGGACTTCCCTATTCATCCCCCCCCAAAAAACGCCAGGTGAACAGCTGACTTTTATCATAATTTTGCCAAAATGTTCAAGTTTTTTTATAAAATTGTGACTATTGTCCATTCAAATTACAACTCTTTTCATAAAATTGCCAAAATGTTATGCTTTTCTTGTAAAATTGCGACTGTTATTGAGTAAAATTCCAACTTTTATCATAATACTGCAGAAATGTTCCGTTTTTCTTGTAAAATTTTGACGTACGTTGAGTAAAATTACGACTTTTATCATAATACGAGAGGTAGGCATTTTTTGGAGGTCTCAAGAAGGTAACAAATACAACAATGTGTTGTCTGTGTGTGTGTGTGTTCTTGTATTTCTACCCTTCTTGAGACATCAACAAGGAAAAGTACCTTCCATATGAGGACAGGTGAACAAGTTAGGACCAAAATAATGGTCCCAATACGGAAAACCATTGCATCTAATAGAGAGCCAAATACTAGAGTCCGTGAACATTGCTCCAAAGTCAGGATTTTTTGTTGATTTAATGTGCATACAAAAGTAAACATTGACAGGTGCAAAGGCAGCAATATATGATAAAACAAGATGGCAGCTAAAGAAGGACTTCCCTATTCATCCCCCCAAAAACCGTCAGGTGAACAGCTGACTTTTGTCATAATTTAGCCAAAATCTTAAAGTTTTTTTTATAATAAAATTGTGACTTTTGTCGATTAAAATTACGACTCTTTTCATAAAATTGCCAAAATTTTAAGCTTTTCTTGTAAACATGCGACTGTTATTGAGTAAAATTCCAACTTTTATCATAATACTGCACAAATGTTCAGTTTTTCTTGTAAAATGTTGACGTGCGTTGAGTAAAATTACGACTTTTATCATAATACGAGAGGTAGGCGTTTTTTGGAGGTCTCAAGAAGGTAACAAATACAACAATGTGTTGTGTGTGTGTGTTCTTGTATTTCTATCCTTCTTGAGACATCAACAAGGAAAAGTATCTTCCATATGAGGACAGGTGAACAAGTTAGGACCAAAATCATGGTCCCAATACGGAAAACCATTGCATCTAATAGAGAGCCAAATACTAGAGTCCGTGAACATTGCTCCAAAGTCAGGATTTTTGCTGATTTAATGTGCATACAAAAGTAAACATTGACAGGTGCAAAGGCAGCAATATATGATAAAACAAGATGGCAGCTAAAGAAGGACTTCCCTATTCATCCCCCCAAAAACCGTCAGGTGAACAGCTGACTTTTGTCATAATTTAGCCAAAATCTTAAAGTTTTTTTTATAATAAAATTGTGACTTTTGTCGATTAAAATTACGACTCTTTTCATAAAATTGCCAAAATTTTAAGCTTTTCTTGTAAACATGCGACTGTTATTGAGTAAAATTCCAACTTTTATCATAATACTGCACAAATGTTCAGTTTTTCTTGTAAAATGTTGACGTGCGTTGAGTAAAATTACGACTTTTATCATAATACGAGAGGTAGGCATTTTTTGGAGGTCTCAAGAAGGTAACAAATACAACAATGTGTTGTGTGTGTGTGTGTGTGTTCTTGTATTTCTATCATTCTTGAGGCATCAACAAGGAAAAGTATCTTCCATATGAGGACAGGTGAACAAGTTAGGACCAAAATCATGGTCCCAATACGGAAAACCATTGCATCTAATAGAGAGCCAAATACTAGAGTCTGTGAACATTGCTCCAAAGTCAGGATTTTTTGTTGATTTAATGTGCATACAAAAGTAAACATTGACGGGTGCAAAGGCAGCAATATATGATAAAACAAGATGGCAGCTAAAGAAGGACTTCCCTATTCATCCCCCCAAAAACCGTCAGGTGAACAGCTGACGTTTGTCATAATTTAGCCAAAATCTTAAAGTTTTTTTTATAATAAAATTGTGACTTTTGTCGATTAAAATTACGACTCATTTCATAAAATTGCCAAAATTTTAAGCTTTTCTTGTAAACATGCGACTGTTATTGAGTAAAATTCCAACTTTTATCATAATACTGCACAAATGTTCAGTTTTTCTTGTAAAATGTTGACGTGCGTTGAGTAAAATTACGACTTTTATCATAATAAGAGAGGTAGGCATTTTTTGGAGGTCTCAAGAAGGTAACAAATACAACAATGTGTTGTGTGTGTGTGTGTGTGTGTTCTTGTATTTCTATCCTTCTTGAGACATCAACAAGGAAAAGTATCTTCCATATGAGGACAGGTGAACAAGTTAGGACCAAAATCATGGTCCCAATACGGAAAACCATTGCATCTAATAGAGAGCCAAATACTAGAATCTGTGAACATTGTTCCAAAGTCCGGATTTTTTGTTGATTTAATGTGCATACAAAGGTAAACATTGACAGGTGCAAAGGCAACAATATATGATAAAACAAGACGGCAGCTAAAGAAGGACTTCCCTATTCATCCCCCCCCAAAAAAACGCCAGGTGAACAGCTGACTTTTATCATAATTTTGCCAAAATGTTAAAGTTTTTTTTATAAAATTGTGACTTTTGTCGATTCAAATTACAACTCTTTTCATAAAATTGCCAAAATGTTATGCTTTTCTTGTAAAATTGCGACTGTTATTGAGTAAAATTCCAACTTTTATCATAATATTGCACAAATGTTCAGTTTCTCTTGTAAAATTTTGACGTGCGTTGAGTAAAATTACGACTTTCATCATAATACCAGAGGTAGGCATTTTTCGGAGGTCTCAAGAAGGTCACAAATACAAGAATGTGTGTGTGTGTGGGTATGGGTGTGGGTTTGCGTGTGTGTGTGTGTGTGTGTGTGTGTGTGTGTGTGTGTGTGTGTGTGTGTGTGTGTGTGTGTGTGTGTGTGTGTGTGTGTGTGTGCGCCCCGACTGTAAATGTCAATGCCCCGCTGACTGGATGCACGTGGACAGAGATAACTCAGGGCAGCAGACCCACTGACCTCGACTCCTGGACTCGTCACACACCTCGAGCCCTGCTTGGCCCAGGGGGTATAATCCCGTCACAGTTATTTGATTCGTTACTCATTCCTATCTTATCTCTTTTGTTGCAGCATTTTGGCAAATCCCTCTTCCTGTTTTATGTGCGACACTGCTCTTTAGCGCTGACACTGACTGTTAATCATTGGGAACTACAACCTTGCTGTGATATTTTGTTATTATTTATTATCAGGAATGGACTGGGAGTTGGGATGTAACAAAATGTTCTATTCTTTGGAACAAAATGACCACATTTCTCATTATACACACATTGAACTATATAGGTCAGCGCACTGATCGCCAGCTGCTAGCTAGCGATCAGTGCGCTAGTTATTTTGTTTGTTTGTTTTTTTGTTTACAAATGGTATGACGCCTTGTTGTCCAAAAGACAAGGGAGAGCACAGAAAAACATTGCGTTAACGCTAATGCTCGCTAGCTGGCTGTTGTTTTCAAATCGACCACCGATGCCAGGGATTGTAGCGTCCTAAACTTCGTCATAACTTGACAGCCTCTATTCCTGTAGTTACAGTCACCAGCGTTAAAATAATGGTTATGGTATTAGTTGCATTCAATCAAACACATATATTTCATTATGAAACATTGTTTGTTCATCTGTAACAGAAAATATTTAAATGCAAAAAGTATCCTTATTTTAAGTAGCAGTAGAGTGGACTTTATGTGCTTATTTGTGTTTCATTGTATCCATTAAACATATCCAATTGTATTAACGATCCGCAAAGTATGTGAAAATGCCACAAATTCAGTCGGCCATTTTGATTATTCCGCTCCGAATATATTCGGCAATTTCCGTAGATTTTACATCACTGTAGTAACGCTTCTGCACACTGACCATATTATTAGATCAGTCATACTGGCAATACGTAAAAATTGGAAATAGACGTGTTGTTTATCATTCACAATCCTTATGTAAGACAAGAACACATATGCTCGGCTTTTTGTTATGCATTCGAAATCTAAAATTGAGTTAACAGATTGAGGGTCCTCTATCGCGGCCATTATACTCTCTGAAAACATCCAGAAATCACCAACAAAATTCCATTTATATGTCGTGACCTGAAAATTAGCCAAATATGAGTGATATTGTTATTATAAGCTCTAACGCAGACGGACTATTTTAACGGCGCATTGATAGCAATGAGCTAATGCTAGCTTACGCTGCTATTGTTGACACACTGAGCCGACAGCTGCTTCTGCTTCGTCTCAAACTTGCTAAAAGTAAATTCTAAATTATAATTCATGCATCGCTCACCTGCTAGTAGACAAATGTGGCCATGGTCTGACAGGCTGGTCCTCTTTCACATCCCCCGAGATGGCGACAAATACTTTTTTTTTACCCTTCATGAGCACTGCGATTTAATCTTCATCCAAACAGAAATATGTGAGCGTCCTGTTGGTCAGCATCCCAGAGAGAGTGAAAATATTACAGTAAGTGTTTTTTAAATTATTTTAAGTTTGTATGTTTAGCACCTAGCGATGTTATAATAAAGCTATATCCATTTAGCACTCGGCTTCTAAAACGTATTGCTCATCCTCTTTGTGTTCGGGCTCAAAAATAAAAGGTTCTGGATCATAATTTTTCCAACAGTAATCGTTGATTCTCATTGTTGTTGATGCGGAAGGGATCTTTGGTTCCTAATGTGATGTCACGCGATCAAGTAACTGGCTTCCTTATTATTTTTCAAAATGGCTCGAGAATCTCTGTGGTATTTATACTATTTTGATCATATCTATTTATTTGCAAACTTTGGAAGTCTTTTGGTGTCATAAATCTTATATATATGATAATAGCTTCAATATAGAGCCAACTAATTTTTCCGCTCTACTTGTACTTTAAACTATAAACATTTTTGGACCGACTTGAATCATTTGATACCGAAAAAATTAAATTAAATAAACTCAATAAATAATAATGACTTTATATTGATCAGTGAAACAATTTACCTAAAAAACAAAAATGAATGACATTTTTTTTACTAGTTTTGTTTCTTCTTAACCTTTTTGACCTCGGCGCCCTACCACTTTGAATGATGTAAGCAGTTATTATGATACGTTATTATGCTTTGACTTGAAATAGCCTACTTGGCACAATTGTCCAATGATGTATTGTATCATTAAATGTAATGGTCAGAGCGTTAAGAGTATGTTTTAAGTTTTATTTTCTAAGATATTTTTGTAAGAAGCACAGCTGACAAACGGTAATGGTGGATTATTGGGATATATGGTATTCTGGGGGTTAAAAAGAACAATAATGTACACTAAACCGAACCGAAAACCGTGACTTTTGTACTTGTCCACCAGAAAATCAGTCCTCAGACTGTCACTTTGGTCTAAATGTGAGAGACGGTACACCCACAAAGACGGACTATTTGTGTTGGTATATTTGGACATAGACAATAGAGATTAGCGTAAACCAAGACTGTTACCCAGGTGGTGAAGCTCTTCCATCAGATAGAATTTAAATGAGGCCAAATGCACGCGTGGTAGAAAGATGGCAGCCAGATAGCAGAATCTCCAACGTCCCCCACCACTCTCCTGGCAGCCTTGTGTCCTGCAGGCCCTCAACAGACGGGACTCCAACCTCACAGCCTGCAGGGTGGAGCTGTGTCTGTGAAAAAAAAAAAAAGCCACACCAAGAATCCCTACATTCTGTCGCAGATGGAAGAACTGATGCAGAACGCTGCTGTTTTCTCATTTTTGTAGTATTGGGGGGAGTAGAAGCCTCAAGGCTGTCAGAAGGAGCCTTGGGACCAGAAGTGTCTCTTCATAAAAAAACAAACACGAGGATCTCTCATTGGCAATTTCTTTTCATGTTCACGTCCCTCTTCTGGAAAATGGAAAATGAGTTTTCTTTACAAAATGAGTGTTGTTGACGGATAATGAAACACTCCTCACAACAAACTAGAAAGCCACCTTGAAGATCCGACAGAACCTGGCCGCTTCTCAAAGGCAATTTGTGTGTGGCTAGGCAACAGAATCAATAAGTTGTGTCTCAAGGTTCCCCCAAACAAAACCCCAACTGAACGTGATTCATCTTCTTGTTTGACTGACTTACTGAGGCTTTTTCTTCCAGAGTGTTTTTGTCTTCTAATACCAAACAACAATTGGGCTCATGATCTTGTAATGAATGCATTGTGGGCTGCAGTCACCATTTTTAAAGGCCTACTGAAACCCACTACTACCGACCACGCAGTCTGATAGTTTATATATCAATGATGGAATCTTAACATTGCAACACATGCCAATACGGCCGGGTTAACTTATAAAGTGTAATTTTAAATTTCCCGCTAAACTTCCGGTTGAGAACGTCTATGTATGATGACGTATGCGCGTGACGTCAATCGTTGAACCTTAAGTATTGGTACACCATTGAATCCAATACAAAAAGCTCTGTTTTCATCTCAAAATTCCACAGTATTCTGGACATCTGTGTTGGTGAATCTTTTGCAATTTGTTTAATGAACAATGAAGACTGCAAAGAAGAAAGTTGTAGGTGGGATCGGTGTATTAGCGGCGGACTACAGCAACACAACCAGGAGGACTTTGAGATGGATAGCAGACGCGCTAGCCGCCGACCTCACCTTGACTTCCTCCGTCTCCGGGCCGCCGACCGCATCTATGATCGTCGCTCCGTCCATCGCTGGAACGCAGGTGAGCACGGGTGTTGATGAGCAGATGAGGGCTGGCTGGCGTAGGTGGATAGCTAATGTTTTTAGCATAGCTCTGTCAAGGTCCCGTTGCTAAGTTAGCTTCAATGGCGTTGTTAGCAACAGCATTGTTAAGCTTCGCCAGCCTGGAAAGCATTAACCGTGTATTTACATGTCCATGGTTTAATAGTATTGTTGATGTTCTGTCTATCCTTCCAGTCAGGGGTTTATTTCTTTTGTTTCTATCTGCATTTAAGCCCGATGTGCTATCACGTTAGCTCCGTAGCTAAAGAGCTTCGCCGATGTATTGTCATGGAGATAAAAGTCAATGTGAATGTCCATTTCGCGTTCTCAACTCTCATTTTCAAGAGGATATAGTATCTGAGGTGGTTTAAAATACAAATCCGTGATCAACAATAGAAAAAGGAGAAAGTGTGGAATCCAAAGAACACTTGTACCTAAGTTATGGTCAGAGCGAAAAAAGATATGTCCTGCACTACACTCTAGTCCTTCACTCTCACGTTCCTCATCCACGAATCTCTTATCCTCGCTCAAATTAATGGGGTAATCGTCGCTTTCTCGGTCCGAATCGCTCTCGCTGCTGGTGTAAACAATGGGGAAATGCGAGGAGCCTTTCAACCTGTGACATCACGCTACTTCCGGTACAGGCAAGGCTTTTTTTTTATCAGCGACCGAAAGTTTTGAACTTTATCGTCGATGTTCTCTACTAAATCCTTTCAGCAAAAATATGTCAATATCGCGAAATGATCAAGTATGACACATAGAATGGATCTGCTATCCCCGTTTAAATACAAAAATTTTATTTCAGTAGGCCTTTAAAGGCTAAAGTTTTTGTTTACATTTCTGAGTTGGACACAGTGCTGCCTGAGAGCGAGTAACAAACCAACAGAAAATTAGACCATACAGAGATTAACTTGATCCTGTTCCAAAAGCTCGGTACCTTCACAAAATAAGTAA
>NC_084731.1:78332363-78464863 GCF_033978785.1 Entelurus aequoreus | reverse complement strand
TAGCTTCGGAGCTAATGTGATAGCATCGTGCTTAACTGCGGATAGAAACCGAAGAAACATGCCCCTGACTGGAAGGATAGACCGAAGATCAACAATACTACTATTACTTCTACTATTAGGAGACACTGAACTAAACCCTGGACCTGTAACCACACGGTTAATGCTGTCCCGCCTGGCGAAGCCTAGCAATGTTGTTGCTAACGACGCCATTGAAGCTAACTTAGCTACGGGACCTCGACAGAGCTATGTTGAAAACATTAGCTCTCCACCTACGCCAGCCCTCATCTGCTCATCACCACCCGTGCTCACCTGCGGAGGACTTCACCACGATCATCCGTGTGGTCGGCGGCCCCGGAGATGGAGGAAGTCAACCCAGACACCGGTGAGGACAGCGGCGCGGCGGCGGACGGCGTTGTGTTGCTGTAGCCAGCCGCTAATACACCGATCCCACCTACAGCTTTCTTCTTTGCTGTCTTCATTGTTCATTAAGCAAATTGCAAAAGATTCACCAACACAGATGTCCAGAATACTGTGGAATTTTGCGATGAAAACAGACGATTTAAGCTGGCCACCGTGCTGTTCCAAAATGTCTGCTACAATCCGTGACGTCAGGCGCAAACGTCCTCATACCGAGACGTTTTCAGCCGGATATTTCCCGGGAAATGTAAAATTGCACTTTATAAGTTAACCCGGCCGTATTGGCATGTGTTGCAATGTTAAGATTTCATCATTGATGTATAAACTATCAGACTGCGTGGTCGGTAGTAGTGGGTTTCAGTAGGCCTTTAAGTTCCTGTTATAAACTGTCATACAGTATATGCCTTGAGCTCTTATTCTGAAGGCGCTAAGAGCAGAAGCGGTGTGACATGTTGTGGTGGAACTTAGTTTTGGAAGCAAACGAAATAAAGTGGTCCTCGTGTAAAACTGGAGCCTCCATGTTTGTTATTTTGTAGTTTTATACAGTATAGGAGACATATATAAGCCCTCGGTTACATAAATACATTTAAAAAACGTTTAGCATGCTAATGTTAGCACTTCTGTTCCACTTATCAACACCAAGATCGCCCCTTAACAGTCATAACTAGTCATAAAAAGTCTGATGGTTGGTCAGGTCATTAAATAAATTAATGTGTTATTAAATGTGACATTCATTAATTTTGTGTAAAATATTATCTATTTAATTAATTGTTTCAGTATTTAATAATGAACTATGAAATAATTAATAAATAAATGTGTTTGCTATACCTGCACCAACCGAACAGGGGCACTATAACTGTAGTGTGCTGGTCAGAAGGGGCCGAGGCAGAAGGAGAGCCGAATCTGATTGGACCCTGCCGCCCTATAAAAAAGGCCAGGAAGCACTTCGACCGGCGCAGTTAGGGCAGGCACAGACTTCCAGTCGCGGCTATCAAAGGGGCGTCGTCATCGTCAAGTATCAACACGCTGTACGGTCGGACTCTTTCATATTCGTACCCGGACGGCGGGATTCAATGAAGGAAAGACGCTCGTGTCAGAAACTTTCCGTGAAATCCGCCATGGATCCCAGTCCGAGTGTGAAGTGCAAGATAGTTGTGGTGGGAGACAGCCAGTGCGGGAAGACGGCGCTGCTTCACGTCTTCGCCAAGGACTGTTTCCCTGAGGTGAGCTCCACGGTGATGGTTTTCTCTTCTATTCAGCGATGAAAAGCTTGCAAGGCGTTCCCAATTGTCATTCTCGTTTCAACATGTTTTCTTCCTGGCAGACGTACGTTCCTACTGTATTTGAAAACTACACTGCCAGTTTTGAAATCGACACTCAGAGGATTGAACTCAGCCTGTGGGACACCTCAGGTAAGGACGCCATTTAGGACCATGTTTCTGCTCCATGTTATTGCATTGCTATCAAGTTTCGGTTGAAATCTGTTAAAAAAAAAAAAAAACTACAAAAAAAGATGCCAAGCATTTTCTTTACCATTATTTATCAACAGCTGGAGTGCCCAAACTATTCCCCCCCCCCCACCCCCCAAGGGCCAAACTAAGTTAAAATGTGCCATGGCAAAATTTGGGCCCTAAGCAGAATCTTACTTGGATCCCTCACCCACAACCATATCCCAACCCCCCATCTCCACAATAATTTGTGTGTGAAACATTTTTTTTTTTTTTGCCATTTCACTCAAACTTTAATTTTATCCAGTTAACTAATTAATTAAAGGCTGACATTTTTTGTCCTTTCTGTAAATTATTGCTGTAGGTTTGGTCATAAATTACAAAATTTTACTTGACTTTATTCAAGTAAAAAAAAAAAAAAGCAATTTCATTTTTCAAAATTTCAATTTTTTTTGCTCCAATCTCACAATCTTCAGCCCTAAATACACACCTAAAATGTAATGTTTTACTTGTATTTTAACTATTTGAATGTATTTTAATTAAATGTCAGTTTTCAATTTGTACACATTTGCATTCAATTTGTTTGTTTTTTAGTATTTTAAATCTGTGACATTATCTTTTCAAAATGGTCAAATTCATAAAAATTAACATGTTTAATTTTAAAGGTAAAAAAAAGTACCACTGATAGTCAGACACATTCTCTAGGTGTGGTGAAATGACCCTCTTCATTTGACCCATCCCCTTGTTCCACCCCCTGGGAGGTGAGGGGAGCAGTGAGCAGCAGCGGTGGCCACGCTCAGGAATCATTTTGGTGATTTAACCCCCAATTCCAACCCTTATGCTGAGTGCCAAGCAGGGAGGTGGGTCCCATGTTTATAGTCTTCGGTATGACTCGGCTGGGGTTTGAGCTCACGACCTACCGATCTCAGGGCGGACACTCTAACCAAAAGGCCACTGAGGAGGCTCATAACATTATCATTAAGATTTTAGGACAGATATGAGAAATTCCTGCTAAAAAAATATTAATCCAAAATGTTTTAACATCTGTCAAAATCCTTCAAAAAATGATTAAGTCCTGTTGACCTTGAAGGTAATGTTTTACACTAAACAATTTCATGTCGAAAGAAAATGTTGAAAAACTATTTTTTTTTGGTACACAATTACAAATGGATAACATAAATTTGCAAACTTAGGATCCTGCCTCCACTCTTTCCAGGGATCAAACCCAGTATGTCTGCTTTGCAAGACCACAGGGGGATTTTTGCTTTTATCTTATCAGTGACAGAGCAGGAAGGGGCCTGGGTTAACTTTGATTTGTTGAAAGTCAAAGAACAAATGAGGTAGAGTGCTATGTTGAAGTTACACTATGCTGACGTAAGCAAAGTACGTATGGCACTGCGAACATCCATAGTAGGTTTACTTTGACCACAAGTGAGCATCCTTAGTTGTTACGGTTTATTACATTTTTAAACCAAAATAATACGGAATAAATAGATGAAGAGAAAGCCATTCACATTATAGCAAATTTTTCCTCCAAAGAGTAAACAAGTATCTTATCAATTGACAGCATGCATCATTGCAGCACATTTTGATATCCTCCAAAGAGTAAACAAATATCCTATCAATTGACAGCATGCATCATTGCAGCACATTTTGATATCCTCCAAAGAGTAAACAAATATCCTATCAATTGACAGCATGCATCATTGCAGCACATTTTGATATCCTCCAAAGAGTAAACAAATATCCTATCAATTGACAGCATGCATCATTGCAGCACATTTTGATATTAGTGGCCACTGTACGAAGTAAAAAAAAAAAAATCAGTACTACATAATAAGTGGTCTCTATGGACAAGGTTTATAACACTACCTTTTTTTTGTGGGGTGACCGTTGGGGCTGCTAACACAAATTTGACTATTAAAAGCGTAAAAAGAAGTTAACCATTGAAACATCTTTCCATACAGCTGGTTCTTAAATCATATTGTGGTCAAAGTCCTAAATGTACAGCATGACCTCAGAGGGCCGGTCACTGTACCACTATGAATAGGTTGGGGTGACTTGTCCCAACATGCAGACTAAAACCATTGGATCTAATTATGGAAACATGGGTGTTTTTCTTTTTAAATGTGAACTTTCAATGCACGTGAAAAGTGTACCTTTGGATCACACGCTTTGGAAATGGGCCTTTTGAAAAAGCAGCACGCAACATTTATTTTATCTCCCGTTTGCTGGACTTTGCACTCTTTTGTCCAAATCAGCTGCAGCATCCTGTGTGTGTTAGTGTGTAAACAACCCCACTCTCATCCATCAATGCCGGAAAAGAGAATAGCACAGCAATCAGTCCGTCAGGCGTGAGTGCAGCATATGTCATGGGGGAAGGAGGGTGATCTGGAAGTATGAATGTTTGTGGGCCAAGCCGGCAGCCAGCTGTTGCTTGTCTAAGGTGAGGAATTCCTTAGTGGTATTTAAAGCTGGGGTGCCTAAGTTATATTCTTAAAAAAACAATCATATTAACATAATACAGTATATCGTAACACTGAAAAACATCTTATATCTGCGTGCTGTCTGTACCTTTTTGTAATTAAGTATTTTAGTAAATAAAACCCCGGAAGACAAAATGATTTTTCTTCCTGGCGGTCAACCCCTCCAGATCCAATCACAGGGTTTGGAGAAAGGAGGGGTAAGCAGAGCCCACAAAGAAGCCTCCTCTTTGGCTGATGCGATAAATAGAGAGTTGTTGGTGCGAACTTGTTTGCAGTAAAGCATGGCAGCTGAACATCCACCTGGAAAGATCGCAATACCTGCGCTTGCTGTGGCAGCATGTACTGCTAAAAAAACAAAAAGAAGAAATCGTAGGAAGAAAAGATGCTATACGTTTAAAAAAAAAAACAAAGAAGGGCCAAAACTCAAATAAATGTTGGTCTGGCGTATTCAAGATGGAGGACATTACGGGCCAGTCTTGGACTAACTTTTGACGCGCAAGTGTATGTTTTCCTTCTCGGCAGGTAATCTAATGTTCCATGTACCTATATTTTGTGTGAATCTTTTTGCGTGGCGACGTGTTACCGATACTATGCAACAAAATACTAACTAGGGGATCCTTTGATGCAACTTCAGACCGTCAACAACCTGTGCGTGTGCACATACAGCTCTCGTGCACGATTTTGCGCACTTCCAGAGAGAAGACTGGGAAGGACTTTCAGTGAGGTGCGAAGAGGAGGGATTTACAGTTTGAATTCTGCATGGTGACACAAGATTCAAGTACAAGAGAAACTTATTTTTTTCTTTTAGACCTCAGAATATTCATCTCGCCCTTTTTGAAGAGACGAGACTACAATTGCAGGCGAGTCCCTCTTGAAGCTGCGTAGGTAGGACATATTTCCTTGAGGGAAATGGAAGAAGAAACATCTGCCAAAATATTGCTCACATTTGAAATTCCTTCACACCCACTGTTTGTGTGACTTGTGAAAGACGAAAGGAAAGCCAGTCAGGGCGAGAAGAAGTGTTTTACTGCACCTTGTTGGCCCACTGCCGGCAGTCTTTTAATTTTATTTATTTTTCTCCGTTTTCAAAGAACAATGTTTGTCTTTGAATGTGTGTGCTTTTCCCTATTAGATCACACGTTGTGAGACCCCACCTCAATGTAAAGCCCACACACACTTACGGGTAGAGCTGAGGTCCACCCAATTGATCCATTATGTGCTTGGTGTGATGTGTGTGTGAGGGGGGGGGAGAAACCCCAGCGTGCACTCAAAGACCAGCAGACACCAAGATAAAAAAGCAGGACACATAAATGAAGTCAAATGTACTATAAGCCCCCACCCCCACTAGAGAACACCTAAACACACATACATATGGTAGGGGGTCTTTGTTGTGCCTTAATGAGCAACCTAATAAGCAAGCAAGGGAGGGTGGGATGGAGTCATTAAGGTAGGTGTATTGCTTCCCATTTGTCCTTCCCGCCGTGTCAGGACTTCATTGTAGTGGGCTCTTATTTATTTTAGTTTGAACACCTGCGGTCTAAGCCCTGGTCAAAGTAGGACCAGCCTCCCACAAAGTATCAAGTATTTCCGGGAACGTGCTCCCTTCCCGTCTCAGCAGCCATTGTTGCATTGGATCACGTTTCGGGGCTCAGCAAATTGGAGCTGCATGACTGGAATTCCTCCGGCTAAAGGTTTCAACAGCGTTCCTGGACAAAGAATTGAATTGTACCCAGCACATTGGGATCCTCAGCGGGGTGAAATAGTAGTGGTGTGGTTCACTAAAGACCTACTTTATTTCAACTGGGAAATTGAATCAGATACCTAAGCTGACTGGCGGGACAACCCTGAGTACACAAAATGAAGACAGTTTTTGATAAAGAGAACGGAATGCAACTTTGTCATTGCACCTAAAAAGTACAACAATTTGTTTTCAGTACAACTCATACAAGAACAGGCATAAAGTATAGGTTGTGTTCACCTGACGTCACGTTGGGCTCATTAACTGTGCCAGGCTCTAAGTGGTGGGCCAGCGAGCGTCTGTCATAGTGTTCTGGGCGGCATTTTGCCTTTCTCTAAGAAAAAAGCCCTATGTTTGCGTTGTTTTAGTCTGTTGGAATCGTTGAAACTGCGATAAACATAAAAGTTCCTCAATAGGTAATCAAAAAGGGCGAAAGATTTAAAGACTTTACGAAAGAGTACGAGAAAAGGGGCACCCACTCCAGACACAAGTTTGCTCTGATCAGTTTGAAAGGTTTAAAATATTCTTAGCATTTAGTATTTCCTAGTATGTTATTGATCGTGGCGGCCCAACACGGCAAAATAAGTCTCCACAACTTAAAAATTCAGGTTTTTATGTAAAAACAAAGAAAAGTTAAGTGTATGTAGCGTCCCAATGAAGTCACACAAAGTCCGATGCTCTTTTGTTGCCAATTTTATGCTAACCAGCCCAATTCCAACACGTATTTCCTACGTGCACACACGTCTGTATACGTGCTTCATTCTGACAAACATGTCCTCATTCTCTGCCAAATCCCCTTTCAGCCATGGGTACTCTGAACATCAATAACATTAATACCAGCAGGTTGTTACGTTATGAATGAATCTATGTAGCCTATTATTTGCACATTGACTAGTGATGCATTGAAAATTTGGCCACCGAAAAAAGACTTTTGCCGCTGAAACGGCACAACCGAAACTGATGTAAGGATTGTAAGCAATACGCACGGGATTGTCTTGGTCAGGGGCAGCATGTCTGCGATGTCGACGTATTTTAATATACCTGATGTAAACCCGTGGACAGCGATCAACAAAATGTGCACATTTTAAAAGGATAGTAGGGCTCTTTTAAGGAGAGAAAATTCAGTTGGAGCAGCAACTGAAGCAACTGGGACGTCCGGCTCGCTGTGACAAGTGCGACAAAAGTAAAGAGTCTCCAAACACGAGTACGGTCTTCAATAACGCCAGAAAAAGATGCCAGATTTGTTGCTAATCGTTTTTAAATAAGGAAAATGTCACGAAAAGGATTAAAACTCTAAGAATGTCTCAAAGTACATTGTACAACAAACCAGTGGTCCCCAACCACCGGGCCGTGGCCCGGTACCGGTCCGTGGATCGATCGCTACCGGGCCGCACAAGAATTAAACCAAAAAACAAAAAAAAGTATTTTTATTTATTTTTTTATTAAATCAACATAAAAACATATGATACACTTACAATTAGTGCACCAACCCAAAAAACCTCCCTCCCCCATTCACACTCATTCGCACAAAAGGGTTGTTTCTTTCAATCAATCAATCAATCAATCAATGTTTATTAATATAGCCCTAAATCACAAGTGTCTCAAAGGGCTGTACAAGCCACAACGACATCCTCGGTACAGAGCCCACATACGGGCAAGGAAAACTCACCCCAGTGGGACGTCAATGTGAATGACTATGAGAAACTTTGGAGAGGACCGCATATGTGGGTAACCCCCCCCTCTAGGGGAGACCGAAAGCAATGGATGTCGAGTGGGTCTGACATAATATTGTGAAAGTCCAGTCCATAGTGGGGCCAGCAGGAACCATCCCGAGCGGAGACGGGTCAGCAGCGTAGAGATGTCCCCATCCGATGGACAGGCTAGCAGTCCACCCCGGGTTGGGAGCAGAGTAGAAAAGAAAAGAAACTGCAGATCAACTGGTCTAAAAAGGGAGTCTATTTAAAGGCTAGAGTATACAAATGAGTTTTAAGATGAGACTTAAATGCTTCTACTGAGGTAGCATCTCTAACTTTTACCGGGAGGGCATTCCATAGTATTGGAGCCTGACTAGAAAACGCTCTATAGCCCGCAGACTTTTTTTGGGCTCTGGGAATCACTAATAAGCCGGAGTTCTTTGAACGCAGATTTCTTGCCGGGACATATGGTACAATACAATCGGCAAGATAGGCAGAAGCTTGACCGTGTAGTATTTTATACGTAAGTAGTAAAGCCTTAAAGTCGCATCTTAGGTGCACAGGAAGCCAGTGCAAGTGAGCCAGTATAGGCGTAATATGATCAAACTTTCTTGTTTTTGTCAAAAGTCTAGCAGCCGCATTTTGTACCATCTGTAATCTTTTAATGTTCGACATAGGGAGGCCCGAAAATAAAACGTTACAGTAATCGAGACGAGATGTAACAAACGCATGGATAATGATCTCAGCATCGCTTGTGGACAAAATGGAACGAATTTTAGCGATATTACGGAGATGAAAGAAGGCCGTTTTAGTAACACTCTTAATGTGTGACTCAAACGAGAGAGTTGGGTCGAAGATAATACCCAGATTCTTTACAGAGCCGCCTTGTTTAATTGTTTGGTTGTCAAATGTTAGGGTGGTATTATTAAATAGATGTCGGTGTTGAGCAGGACCGATAATCAGCATTTCCGTTTTCTTAGCGTTGAGTTGCAAAAAGTTAGCGGACATCCATTTCATTAAGACACGCCTCCAGCTGACTACAATCCGGCGTGTTGGTCAGCTTTAGGGGCATGTAGAGTTGGGTGTCATCAGCATAACAGTGAAAGCTAATACCGTATTTGCGTATGATGTCACCTAGCGGCAGCATGTAAATACTAAAGAGTGCAGGGCCAAGAACTGAACCCTGGGGAACTCCGCACGTTACCTTAACATAGTCCGAGGTCACATTGTTGTGGGAGACACACTGCATCCTGTCAGTAAGATAAGAGTTAAACCAAGACAAGGCTAAGTCTGACATCCCAATACGCGTTTTGATACGCTGTAATAAAATATGATCAACAGTATCGAAAGCGGCGCTAAGATGAAGAAGCAGCAGCAACATAGATGAAGCATCAGAATCCATCGTTAGCAATAGATCATTAGTCATTTTTGCGAGGGCTGTCTCCGTAGAGTGATTTGCCCTGAAACCGGATTGAAAAGGTTCACAGAGATTGTTAGACGCTAAGTGTTCATTTAGCTGCTGTGCGACAATTTTTTCGAGGATTTTCGAGATAAACGGGAGGTGGGACACCGGCCGGTAGTTTACCATGAGGTCAGGATCGAGGTTAGGTCTTTTGAGTAGAGGATGAATAACCGCTTTTTTGAATGCTAGGGGAACAGTGCCAGAGGAAAGTGATACGTTTATAATATTTAACACTGATGGACCTAATAATACAAAAAGCTCCTTGATAAGTTTCCCAGGAATTGGGTCAAGTAAACATGTTGTTTGTTTTGTCCCATTTACACATTTTAACAATTCCTCCAATGTTATTTCATCAAAGAGAGAGAGAAACTATTTTGGAGGGCAGTGTCCGTCGTATATTCAGTCGTATCTGTGTTAATAGAACCCAGTTGTAGCTGAGATGCATTGTCTTTAATCTCTTTTCTAATGACTTCAATTTTCTTATTAAAGAAATTCATAAAGTCATCTGCTGAGTGGGTGGAGCTACTGGGAGGAGTCCCTTGTTGGGTTAGCGATGCTACTGTACTAAACAAAAATGTAGGATCATTTTTGTTGAGGTGGATGAGATTTGAGTAATATTTAGCTTTAGCTGAGGTAAGCATGCGTTTATAAGTTATTAAACTATCACACCATGCTTGATGGAAAACCTCAAGTTTAGTCGCACGCCATTTGCGTTCCAGCTTTCTACATGATAATTTCTGGGCTTTAGTTTCTTCTGTAAACCATGGGGTACGCCTTTTAGGGGCCCTTTTTAGCTTTAGCGGTGCTACACTATCAATGGTGTCGCGCAGGGCGTCGTTAAAGTTGTTAGTGAGGTTATCAATAGAGCCCACATAATTTGGGAATGGTGCCATTACCGAAGGCAGTAGGTCAGTAAGAGTCGTCGTTGTGGCAGCATTAATATTGCGGATGCTATAGTAGTTATTATTATTATTATTATTATTATTATTATTATTAGTTTGTTGACAATGAGTCAGAACTTCGAATTTTATAAGGTAATGATCGGACATTACTTTAGTGTACGGGAGTATCGTAACTTTAGAGGTGGTGACACCCCTGACAAGCACTAGATCTATCGTATTACCGTTGCGATGCGTGGGTTCATTTATTATTTGTGTAAGACCACAGCTATCAATTATAGTCTGGAGCGCCACGCATGGAGGGTACGATGGGGTATTCATATGGATATTAAAGTCCCCCATTATGATTATATTGTCGGCGTGCGTCACTAGATCAGCAACAAACTCTGAGAATTCACTGATTAAGTCCGAATAGGGCCCAGGGGGGCGGTAGATAACAGCCAGATGGAGAGGCAGCGGTGTGACAAACCTCAAAGTGGGCACCTCAAACGAGTTATATTTATTATTTAGGTTAGGTGTAAAATTATAGTTTTCATTGTATATTAGTGCGACACCCCCTCCCCTTTTAAGAGGACGGGCAACATGTGCATTGGTATAGTTAGGAGGAGATGCCTCATTTAGCGCAAAAAAATCTTCTGGTTTGAGCCAGGTCTCGGCGAGACCAACAACCTCAAGTTTGTTGTCTCTAATGACCTCATTAACTAATAATGTTTTGGAAGATAATGATCTTATGTTTAAAAAGCCCATATTATAGGTAGTGGGCTGTTTTGAGGATTGTTTGTTGAAATTATCCGAAGTAGCAATATTAATAATGTTGCGTTTATTATGCGTAGTGCACTTTAAATAGTTTCTTTCTGTTATTATTTCTGGTTCCTACATTATATATCAATATAGATCAATACAGTCTGCAGGGATACAGTCCATAAGCACACAATATTTTATTTTTTATGACAATAAAATAAAATAAAAATATATTTAAAAAAATTTTTTTCAAGCGTTGACCGGTCCGCAGTTACAAAAAGGTTGGGGACCACTGCGTTAACAATTGAGAAATAGAGCAAAACCATATAAGAAGATTGTTTACTGCTAATTAAGTTTTTAAATGTACATATATTTTTTTTTAGCCTGTTTAAAAGAAAATTATTGCAGTTTATGCAAATGTCATATTGACCACGCCCCCACCGCCACAGTTATATTGGCAATCTGGCGGTAACCCTGTATCCCTTTGTCTTGTCAAATGGTTATTACCAGTGATTGCTAACAATAGCAGCTGATGCTGCTCTTCATCTTGCATGCACCCATTATGTCGGAGATGAATGAGGGTTTATTTCCTATTCTATATCAACTCCAAGGGCTTGGATTGCTGAACATGCCCGTCACTCTTTCCACAGGTGGTTTAACACCTCCATGCATACGCACGTCAACGTGGACACGTTTATATTCTCAAGCCTTCTCCTTAAACACAAGTATGTGAGCTATGCAGTAAATCAGCAGGTCTTTCCATACCTCTGCTGTGGCTTACCTCAGGACCGCCTGTGTTAGATCACAGAAATATCTGTGTTGCCAATAGGATGTTGTGCAATATGTCTATTCCAAAGAAGCTGTGAAACATCAGGTCAGGTGATATAAGCGGGTGATTGTCATCATGGTTGCTGAGGATGGAAACGAGCTTGAAAAGAGGCAGGGCCCTTCCATATTTAGAGATCCTGTGAGAACGACAAGAGCTAACTACATGACAGTCACGTGTGTGTAGGCTGTTACACTGTACACACACTACAGACACAGTACAGGGTTTTAGTTGTTTTAGAGGATGTGCATGTAAGCTTTGTAACATCAATTATTCATCGGATTTTCATGTTCACATAGAAAACAAGTGCTATGGTGTAAAAATGTTTTGCAATGCACCTCTTGATGAATAGACAAAAATTCCCCACATACACACACCAAAAATCATGTAGAAATGTTTTCCATTTCCTGTAGGTGTAACGGCCAACAGAATAATTTTATCCTTGCAGCTTCAAGGTTGTGTGTTTTTTGTTTCAGTGCTTTGTTTGTAACATTCAGTTGTATTGTAGAATGCCAACCCAACTCTGCAGCTGGCCCTTTCAGTCACAGGGTCTTATTTTTGCGATGATTGGTTCCAGCAACTGAGGGATGGAGCGGGGAAAGAAAAACAACTTTCACACGATGTGAGGCGGTCGTGATTGAAAACGACAGCCATGAAAGATTGGAAATAAATTCCTGCCTAATTCCTCATTGCCATGCAGGGACAATGACGGCGGCTTTTGCTTAGACGCTTAAACACCTATAGATGTCTTCCCTGAGCGATCCCCATGCGGACAGTCATTGGAAAATAACTAGGCTGGGCATCTGAAACACATTATGTGGAGAGCAAGACGTGAAAGGAATGCGTTCTGTTCTGTGTAGTTTCTGGCATGACATTGACCATGTCGGCATTGGCTCTCAGCTTCATAATGGTTGTGGATTTTGGGACACACAAGCACCTTTTCCACCGAGCAGCAGATGTCAAATCTGTTCTGTTTCACTTGTAATCTGTACCTAAATAACATCTAAAGTGGTATGTGGTACCTTGACAACTTGTTGATTAGTGAAGATTGATCATTTAAGAGGTTCTTCACTTTTATGTGACAATAGCAAACAAATACATTGGTACCTTTTTAGCTTACGAGTGCCCCGGCTCACAAGTTCTTTTGTTGGGATACGGGCTGTCTCTCACCTATGCTAGCTATGTTTTAGGTAGGCCTTGTTCACACCGCAGGTCAATTCCGATTTTTTTTTTTTTATTATTTTTTTCCCCCCATATGTGACCTTTGTCAGATTTTTTTTCCATGTCAATGTGAACAGTAGAATTCCGAATTTTCCAAATCCGACCTATGCCTCTTTTGTATGTGGCTATTAATCGGATATGTATCCGATGCAACTGCAATCTGACCGATCGAGTTGCGTTCATCCGACTAATATGTAAGCAAATGGTGATAAGAGTCATAATTATTTTCCAAATTAGACTGTTGCAAAATAAAAAAGTTGACGACAAATAAGCAGAAAACGAAAATATTGTTTTAGGAACTCTGGTTAATGTTCCGACTGCTCAACCACACTTAAAAGCCCTCTTTCTTCCTAATCTTCTATATGCAATAATTTTGGTCGACTGAGACCTACTAGATTTACTTCTGTAAACACTGCAGCAGGTCTGCCTGCGGGTCAGATTGCGTTCACACTAGATATCACATATTTTTTTAAAAATTTAAACTATTACATAAAAAGACCAGACGTAGCCCAAGGTTGCGAGAAAATTTGGGTTCGTAGCTAGTTGGCGTATCGAATGCCATAATCGACACCGTAAGATCCGACCAAAATATTCAGTGTCCCACTCAATAGCTAGCAAGGCATAACTTTGTTTTTCGAAACATTGGAAAGAAGTGAATAATATTGATTGAATAAAAGAAATAACTAATTAGCATAGCACGCAGGAGTTGTCGATAAAAGACTGACAATGCCAGCTAAAGTCGTGAAATCAATTCCTGTAAAAGGCCACTCTCCAAGTTAAATGTTGTACATTACTTCATAAAACTACTGCACTTTGTAGTACATTCCAATGTATTCTTTTTGTTAGTCTTTATCTAGAAGTAGTTTTTACTTATTTAAAAGCATGTTACGCGTTAAAATTGTGCTTTGTTTTTGGGGGGTTCAGAAGAGAATAATTATATTTGGGAAACATTAATTTGACAGGAGTATTTTAAATTACGAGGTCCGTCACAGAACCAATTAAACTCGTAAGACAACCTACCGCTGTACAGTTATGATAAACTACCACATGTCAAGAACACAAGCTTATTTGCGTATTGGTAAGTTACTGTTTTGTGCTGCTTTGATGTAGCTGACAGCCTACACACCCAGTCTGTGGTGGAAACAGAAGCCAAATCCGAGTTTGGGGTTCCATAGTATAGCAATCTGAAGTGAAGTGCTTGGTATAAATGTTTTTATAGAATCGACCTCCTGGATCAACATTTGGAAACAGTGATACTGTGGTATGCAGGCTTTCAACCAGAGTGCAACAGTATGACGTGCCGCAAACATTACAGATCCCATAAACACACACATCAACTTCTATAACCTGCTGCCAAGATTGCACCATAGACCACAGAGGGATTCATCACAGGGCATATAGTTCTACTTTAAATATTATAGCTCTGCAAATCCCTTTGAGCCACCATTTATGGTGTACTAAGTTTAAAAATGTTGTTCTTACTTAAACCTCTTGCTGCCGTCCATTCAAGGCTGAAGCCTATCCCTTCCTCCTGCATCACACAGTATCTCACAATCGTACTCAGCCCTCACTTTTTAGTAACCAGTGTAATCTATCTAGCGCTGGGCAATACGGCCGAAAACTGTTTAATACTGGTTAGTATAGATAATTATTGATATATTTTATGAACTATTGAAAATAAGGACCAGGAGAAGAATATATTCAATATAAACCTTTTTATTTGAAATATAACCTTCCTCTGACTATAATCCCCTCAGCTATCAAGGCAGGTTATTTTTGCACAATAACCTCTTAAAAATTAAGTGCAAAATAAGTAATACGTAAGAAATGCTTAAAGTGTAATAAAATATTGCAAAGTGTGAAAATGGAAATATAGAGAAACCTGAGACCTTTTTTCTGCAGGTTTAGTGCCAGGAAGTTACGACTGTGCTTTAAAGGTTGAGCTTGACTAAAGTAGTGTGATGTTACCGATCTTGGTGGGGACGAGCGCCTTGCATCAATGAGACCGTATTGGTCTAACTACGGACTGTTTTTTTTTTTTTAAATTGAAAAACTACCATACTGTCGAGGTGAATTTTCCGGTTTTGTCAAATGATTTCTCTCTCTGCAGCATTAATTTCTAGTTTCTCTTCTCACTCAGTGCAAAGAATTAACCTCGAGACAACAAGATGGCGCAAACAAACTTGATAGTTGATACTGTTACCGGATTAGTAAAACTCCTACAGATCAGTGATCACTTCCTGCGTTGCTTGAATACAGGCATGTTAAAATGTCCACGGAAATGCAAATATCTGTTTTTAAACATTAATTTCTGCGTTCCAAACATCAATTCTGCGTTTTTTTAAATGAAATATTGTTGCGTGTAATGATGGGAGTCGAAGCCAACTTTTTCTTGTCAGCAATCGAGCAGTATCTATACATCCGTGGCTTCTCCGCGCAACACAACACCGAAAATTTGTCCCGTTAAAATTGCGTCCGACCAGAACTGTAACAATAACAAAAGTTCCGTAGGTGTAAATGTTATTCCACTACAATGTCAAAAAATAAGATCCAAACAAAATTCGCTGTTCCCTTTGCCTAAACGCCACACTGAATTGCAGGACCGGGAGACGATCAGGAGTGCCAAAACAAGCTAGGTAGTTGGCATCATATAGTTAGCTTACTTGTAGCCCGCATTGACTCTCCGAGCCACAACGTTGACGGCTTTCTACTTTGCTGCTAATCGTATTTGGATGACTACAATTTGAACACTGTTAGTTCTGAAGCAGTTGTAGAGCATTTATTAGTTGCCAGCGAGAAGGTATATTTTTGACATGACTGCTGTAAACAGAGGTCACAACACCAGAGGTATATTACCCGAGGGGGCGTGGCTGTAGGATAGAGTTGCCAACGTTTTCAAATGTAGTGTAGATATGCACCCAATTGCAGGAAATGTAGTCTAGATTTTCAAAATGTTCTTTCGGGGCTTGCGTGGCAGCACTTTGTGCCCACAGAAATGTTCATCTCTTGTCAGTTTTCCTCTTTTTGGCACTCAGCATCAAGGGTTGGAATTGGGGGTTAAATCACCAAAAATTATTCCCGGGCGCGGCGCCACTGCTGCCCACTGCTCCCCTCACCTCCCAGGTGGTGAACAAGGGGATGGGTCAAATGCAGAGGACAAATTTCACCACACCTAGTGTGTGTGATAATCATCGGTACTTTAACTTCAACTTAACTTACCGGTAACTCACACACCTGCAATTACCAGAGAACGAGTGCCTTTGTTCGTGCAAACAACAATGCTCTGCAACATCCGATTTCTTCCGTCTACGAAGAAAAAAGTATTGAACGTTTTATCCTTTTATTGATATCGATTACGTGTCTATCGCAATATATATGGGTATCGTTTTATCGGCCAGCCCTAATTATATCTTCGCTTCAACGCGAGCGTTTTTAGACAATGACTGTCTTGAGTAATGCTCAGTAGATTGTACGTTAACTACTTGAAAGTATATCCAACTTTAGTTTCTCTTGTATTGTCCCTTGAGAAGATGTACTGTAATAAAAACGGTTGCTGAAACGTGAGGGGTGTACTCAGTTTTTGTAAGATACAGTTTTTGTTTGGCCTTTTTTTCGTACGAGTCGGTTTTCAACAGAAATGTATCCATTTTTTTTTTTTATACTGTCTCGGTTATCGAACGGCAAAACATTGTGCGAGCAAACAAATTTCTAGTTTTTGTCTGACCTTTTTTGTCATGAACTACTCATGAAAACTGAGGTACCCCTCTGCTGTAAATCTTAAGCGTATTTAAACATTTTTGCCAATTCTATTCGCCTAGCTTAGTTTGAATATGGCGTTCTCCATCAGTTGTATTGAGACAATGTTTTACGGTAAATGTGTGCTGCAAGAGAAGTGAATGATTGATTTTATATTGCACCCAAACAAAAGGCGAGGTAACCCCCAGTCTTGTTTCCGCACACACTCACCCAGAGGTGACTTTTGTTGCTCTGTCAATAAGGTCACAGGGTTTTGTTCATCAGTCGGTGTCAGTGTTTTATTTTGCATTGAAGTAAGGGGGGATTGTTTAAACGGTGTCGCCTCCCCCAAAACTGTTTGGATTAAGAGAGCAAAATGTGTGTGCGTGCGCATTCCTGACTGTTCAATGTTTGAAAAAGGACCTCCCAGGGGAGCCTTCAGTTCCCCCAAAACAAAATTCCCCAGATTTTTTGGCAGCTAGGTGTGTGTGTGTGGTCGGCCGGCCATTGCTTGTCATGTGATCTTGACTCACCTTGACATTGCGCACCCCCTCACCCCACCACTTCCTGACCATGATGTCTGGCCCGTAGATTGGGCGTCTCCTTCACATATGGCTTCAATTTGAAAAGTCGTTTCTTTGCTCTGAGGTTCTGTTTCTCTGCAGCGTTTTTTTGTCCTCTCTCCCCCCCAAGAAGAATCTTGTCATAGTCGGCACTTTTTTATGCATGTGCATTATTTGTTTTGTACTCCCCGTTGCTATGCATTACGTCATGTAGCAATTTGAAGTACACTACATTCCTTTACGCATTCATAGCTGAAGAATGAAATCCTCCCATAAATGAACATTTTCAGGTTTCTTGGTAAACTTGTATGATACTGAGTCTGATTTCCTGCTGCTCAATGACACTGAATCTATGTTTGGCTGATCCGAAAATAGCTTCAACAGGAACCTGAATATGGAAAATGTGTTCGCATCAGTTGGCCACCTGTTCTTCAAACTGTCTGTGTGTGTGCTGCAAATGAAGCTTGCTGGAAGGAAGGAATCCCCACTGCTGGGATAATTTATGATGTTTGACAAAGCAATAATTTTGATCATCGGTTAATCTGTCTTTTTGTCTGAGCAACTAAGATATTCATTTTTGCACATTAGACTTATTGCTTGATGTTCGAAGCAAAATGACAACAGGAAGTCAATTTGCGTGACCTCACATAAACCAGACTTGATGTGTACCAACCCCATTTTTTTCTTTATCATTAAAAAAAACACAAAAACTTGTACAAATTAAAACGGAAGATAAACATAATTAAAACACTTAAATAATAATATGGCTCTTAAGTAGCCAGAACCATATTTCTTCTGCCAAGAAAGTATATTGTGTGGCTATTTATTTATTGTATTTGCTTTTTTTTTTTTTTATAAAACTTGGTGTGTATTAGTACTCTTCGAGCACATTTAGCATAACAGTGGTAATAACTGATCATTTCGCTTTCTTGGAATGTTGCGCTGTCGTAAGTTTTCAAAACATTTTCGTGACGCTGGTATTTTAGATGGCTTACCAGGGTTGAGGTTTTGGAGCGTGATTCCTTCTTCGCAGAGTTTTTGCTGAACATATCCTCTGAAACTGAAGAACGCCCACACAATCAATGCCATGTTTGTTTACAATGAGCTCAGGGGATGTTTACGAACTCCTGAGTAGGAGAAAGCAAAGCGTTTCATATGCTCACCATAACCCACCTACGGCACAGTATGGGTAATTTCGCCAGATTGGAGCATTTTTTTTTTTTTTAAAAACGGATTAGGGTTGTATGCTATGCCGATACTAGTATAGTATCGCGGTACAAATGAATCAAAAACGGTACTATACTCTGTTTGAAAAGTACCAGTTCGGCATATATTTTTTTAAGCGGGCATGACAGCGTGTCGTCACGTCATGACATTGCTGGTTTTACGAGCAGAGGACCATGTTCGGCAGCGCACAGAGTACTTACAAACAGACACAGTGCGTAGACAGAAAAAGGAGAACAGGCGCATTTTAGTCTAAAAACTAACAATAAAGGTGAAGCTATAACACTGAAACGCCCTCAGGAAGAGGTGCTATAAGACATGGCTAGTTATCTAGCAGCTCATGTCCATCCGCAATCTGCAGTGTTTTAGCTGCTTCTAAATCAATAATCCTCGCCTCCATGGCGACAAAGTAGGTTTCTTACAAGTATCATTCCTGCAGGACGAGAAATAGCAAAACATGCTTCACTACACACCGTAGGAGGATACAATAGCTCACTGGCATCACAATGTAAACAAATGCCATGGGTAGATCTACTTCTGACATCCACTGTAATGATACCAAGTACAGGAGCGTATCTAGTAGATACTACTATAATTACGTCAATGTTTTATCGTCACAAAATATTTTTTCTTTTAAATTCATATTATATTCATAAACTCAGGAAATAAGTCCCGGGACACATACATTATGACCAATGTATGGCCCTGTAACTACTTGGTATCGGATCAATACCTAAATTTGTGTTATCATCCAAAACTAATGTAAAGCATCAAACAGAATAATAAGTGATTATTACATTTGAACATAAGTGTAGATAGAACTTGTTTAAACAGAAAATAACCAGATATTAACAGTAAATGAATAAGTAGATTAATAATCCATTTTTACAGCTTGACCCTCCATAACTTTGACAAAATAATAGAATGAGAAATGACACAATGTAACTGCATATGTCAATATGTTACTGCATATGTCATTGGGAGCCTTTGTTTGCTTACTTACTACTAAAAGACAAGTTGTCTAGTATGTTCACTATTTTATTTAAGGACAAAGTTGTTCTTTGATTGCAATAAGAAACATATGTTTAATGTACCGTAAGATTTTTTTGTTAAAATAAAGCCAATAATGCCTTTTTTTGTACTCCTTTTTATTTAGAAAAGTATCAAAGAATTGCAATACATTTTGGTACGGGTACCAAAATATTGGTATCGGGACAACCCTATATCGGAGTAATTGGTATGACATCCTAATTCCTTATATCGGCCCGTTAATGATTTTGCACCCTTAAAAATGACCCATCATTTTTGGTGTTTCACTTTGTGTTCACACTGGCATCTTCAACATTGGCCTAGAAGTCACAGCATCCATACAAAGTCTTATATTTTTTATCAAAACTTTAATTTCCAAATGTACAGTACATAGATTTATCAGCATGTGGTATGAAATCTGTCTTTATTTCCCTTTTTTCCTAGGATCGCCCTACTATGACAATGTGAGGCCTCTTTCATATCCAGACTCCGACGCCGTGCTCATCTGCTTTGACATCAGTCGCCCGGAAACGCTCGACAGCGTTCTGAAGAAGGTCAGTTGACTCTGAACAATCTGGTCTTTAAGCCCTTCCAAATGTGTCTTTTGTACGTCTTGATGGCGAGTCAAGAAGCCTGTGTTACATTAAACCGGTTCAAGGGTCTTGTCAAGTTGCCATGTGACTTCACCGGGTAACGTTGCTGAAAATAAGGAAGTAACGTGTCCCGACTGAGCTGTGAAGATGCTGTGGTTTGTCTGCTGAGCGCGGATGTTGAAGCAGACTACCACATGTTGCTGTCGGTAAACCTTGGTCATCTGACTGGTGCAATGTCTACTTCTCAGGAACAGGTTGCTGAAAAATGCTAAGCATGACGTTTTAGTAGTGTTTTTCTTCAATGATGTTATTAATGGGAATTAGAGAGGGAGATTTTGGCGTCGATGCGACACTTCAAATGATGTGGAATTGATGTCACATTTCCCCACACACTACGTGTCACATGACCAGTGTGTTGTAATAGACTCATTGTGCAGTCCCACTTCCCCGTTAGATGTCGGTGAACTTGATCCCCCGCCTTGGCCTGAAGCCCTTTAGCCTCTGATTTAAAGCCCTGAGAGAACTTCCATCCAACACAGAGCATCTATTGTTGTCAGGAAGGAAATTATTGGTATCCTTTGCAGGGTTCAAAGCTGATTTAGTTGGAGGAAGTTGCAGCTCTGACCTTTTTTGTACCTCAAAAACTGACCCCAACCTTTCCAAAGAAGAACCAAGCAGGAGCTAAGTCATACACCAGGGGCGTTTTGACTTGGGGGGCCGCATAACTATCATAAAATTAAGATATGGATATTAAGAGTATGTGAAAAGTTTGACTCCTACCTTGTTTACTTCCGTGATGACCTCCCTTAAGGTTTGTAATTAATCAGAAATATCAAGCCGCTAAAATGTTTCAAACATGGACAAGTGTGGAGAGAATGTTTAGAATTGTTCCCATAATGCATTGTAGTGGATTTAAATAGTTGTGATGTTGAATTATGCATAGTGTGTGAACATTTGTACTATCCACAACGTTCAGTGATCAGGTTGTTGTGTGACCATGTGTGTTGGCTTCATTTTTTCTGCAGTTTATTTTCGCCATGAGTGGGAAAGGTAGTGGATTGGGTCATAAAAATAAATGCTCTCCTTTGAATTCTTTAAAGCAGTGGTCCCCAACCTTTTTGTAGCTGCAGACCGGTCAACGCTTGAAAATTTGTCCCACGGGGCAGGGGGCGAAGGTTATGGTATTTTTTTGTATTTATTTTTTTTGTCATAAAGAAATACAATTATGTGTGCTTACGGACTGTATCCCTGAAGACTGTATTAATCTATATTGATATATAATGTATATATTGTGTTTTTTATGTTGATTTAATAAAAAAAAAATATATATATATTTATATATATATATATATACCGGTGTATATATATATTTTTAGAATTTCTTGTGCAGCCCGGTACTAATCGGTCCACGGACCGGTGGTTGGGGACCACAGCTTTAAAGTACAATTTCTGCTTTACTTGTGTTGTCCACAAAAAGGTGGCAAATTCGAAGCAAATAAACAGGCAGATGTTCCAAATTATGCTGGAGGTACAGTACAGGACAAAAGTTTGGACACACCTTCTCATTCAATGTGTTTTCTTTATTTTCATGACTATTGTAGATTGTCACCGAAGGCATCACAACTATGAATGAACATGTGGAGTTATGTACTTAACAAAAAGGTGAAATAACTGAAAACATGTTTTGCATTCTAGTTTCTTCAAATTAGCTAACCCTTGCTCTGATTTTTCGCACACTCTTGGCATTCTCTCGATGAGCTTCAAGAGGTAGTCACCTGAAATGGTTTTGACTTCTTAGGTGTGCTTAAAGCTCATCGAGAGAATGCCAAAAGTGTGCGAAAAAGTAATTGGAGCAAAGGGTGGCTATTTTGAAGAAACTAGAATATTTTCAGTTATTTCACCTTTTTTTTTTTAAGTACATAACTCCACGTGTTCATTCATAGTTTTGATGCCTTCAGTGACAATCTACATTGTAAATAGTCATGAAAATAAAGAAATCTCATTGAATGAGGAGAAGGTGTGTCCAAATATTTGGCCTGTACTGTACCTTGCGGGCCTGATGCCTTGTGATGTCTCGCGGGCCAATTTTGAAGACGTGGCCAGACTTTAAACACCACTGTCATAAACTATTGCATCATTATTTATTTTTTTTACCATTGAGACTCGGGTTGTTCCAATCAGGGTTTTTATGTCGATTCAGATACCGATCACATGTTTTAACTGTAAAATGTTTCAATGTATTCACGCTGAGTGGTATTGACAGTATAACATAATCACCACAATGTTCAGACTAGTCTCGTATTCTTTTTACATACATTTGTTTGATCAAAACAAAGTCAATAGTACACTATAACTAAATAAAAGCAAAAACTATCTACTCTGTTTTTATTTATTTTTTAAATCCTTTGGTTTTTGCCCTCAAAAAAGAACTGTGTCCAAGGACGGATTTTCTCTGGTTGTAAACATGAACAAACAAAAAAGATTTTGAGAAACATAAAAATCTCAATCTAATCACTTTAGTATTGATCATATACTGATACTACCCTTGGTATCGACACCATCAATTTACGTATCAATCCGCCTTGCCCTTACATGTTGTGTACATCTGGCTGCAACAATGCTACTTAAACTTTAATAAGCACTTATTTCATGGCGTTTTAAGCTAACTTGGCGGCTAGGCAAGCTATTAGCATGCCTGTTCTTGACTTTCTTTCGGTGTGTAACATGTTTAGCCCAACCTTTCAGTGATAATGATACTTGATAACGCAGGCATGTGAAATGTCCGCAAAAACGCGGAAATCCGCATTTTTAAACATTCATTTTCGCATCAAAATATCACTTCCGTGTTTGTTTTTTTGTTTTTGTTTTTTTAAAATGAAAGCTAAAAATGAGAAAAAATATGATCTAAACAAATTGTTGCACTCTCGCCTCAGCCGGAGGTACTTGCTGTTTCTCTTGCCTAAACACCGCACTGACTTGCAGGACGGTGAGGCTATCAGGAGCACCACAACAAGCTCGCTAGTTAGCTAACCATCTAGCTAGCTTACTTGTTGCCGCCGTTCGCTCTCTGAGCCACAACGTTGACGGCTGTCCACTTTGCTGCTAATCATATTTGGATGATTACAATCTGAACACTGTTAGTATTTATTAGTAGCCAGCGAAAGGGTATATTTTTGAGACGTCACAACACCGGAAGTACATTACCCGAGGGGCTGTGGCTACAGGATAGAGTTGCCAAATGGGAAACATTTTCTGAGTTCTTTGCATGAATGTTGTAGAATTTTTTAATTACTTTTAAATGTTGATGATGCTGGTAAATTATCTCCTAAAAACTGTTACATTACATGGGACATGCCGGTGTCAAAAAGACAGCCAGAAGAAGTTTGTAGATAAATCTAAATTCAAAATATAGTGTAGAAATGCACCCAATTGCAGGAAATTTAGTGTTTATTTTCAAAATGTTCTTTTGGGGTTTGCATGGCAGTAATTTGTGTTAATATAAGTTTTCCTGTTTTTTTGTCAAAGGGTGCTCACCGGCCTGATAATGATACATTAGTAATGCTGTTTATTTTTCACAAAGGAGGTGCTTTTTTATAAACTTAAGGAGCGGCTCCACACTGCGTATTGAGACACACAATTAGTTGCTAGCTTGTCAGCTGGGGGACTGAAAATAAATAGTGTCTGTATTTGTGATCGGTATTAAAAGGCATTAATCGACAAGAATTATCACATACATTCTCATGAAACTTTGTCGATATTGACCGGTGGCGGACTGGCCCCTAATTGAGACCTTTTTTCTTCTTTTGTCCACAGTGGAAAGGGGAGATAATGGAGTTTTGTCCTAACACTAAGATGCTGTTGGTGGGCTGCAAGTCAGACCTGCGCACTGACCTGGGCACGCTAGTGGAACTCTCCAACCATCGGCAGACGCCCGTGTCCTATGATCAGGTACTGCTGCTTTAAAAGCTGGGAATCTATCCAGCAACCATAACCTCCTAACCTTGTTTGATCTCACGCAGGGCTCCAACATGGCCAAGCAGATCTCGGCGCCGTACATCGAGTGCTCTGCTCAGCAATCGGAGAACAGCGTGCGGGACATTTTCCACGTGGCCACGCTGGCCTGCATCAACAAGAGCAGCAAAAACGTCAAGCGCAGCAAGACCTCCCGCGCCGCCAAGAGGATCTCACACATGCCCGGCAGACCCGACCTGGCGGCTGTAGCCTCGGACCTCCGGAAGGACAAGGCCAGAAGTTGCTCTGTCATGTGACTGCCAGGTCTGGGGGGGATTAGACTGGAAGGAGCGAGGACTGAGCGTGGCGTACGCAGGAAGCCTCTTTCCTGCGTGAGAAAAGCCCTTTTTTTGTCTGGAAAGGGGATTATTAATAAGCTTCAAATCATGTACATGTTACCGGAATTCTCCGCACAAGTCAAAGTAGCATCCCACCCGGCGTGGCCCACACCCCTCCCCCGCTGTCGGGGACGCTATCCATCAGCGTGCTACCTGCTCAGGAAGCCGGGCAGCTTCCTGCAGGAGGACAAAGCCGAAGCAGGCCACGCCCACAGGAACTAAGCTGGAGCAGTGACGTCACTAGGAAACAAACACGTGATATCGGGACGTTCTGCTTCAGAGTGACTCGCTTTCAGAGTGAGACAGTTGTCCGTCAAGCCATGGCGGGGCATGACGAGCATATCTCAGCCCTGCACAAAGAAAGATGTTGTTTGTTCCCACCCCCGTCTGCAGTATGGTGTCGGTATAATGTGAAGTCAGTAACTGTGTCACTGTCCCATGTTGTTGTTGTTGTTGTTGTAGTACCGCAAATTGTGTGTCTGTACTCCAGGACGGGCGAGAACGTTGTCTTCTCATTCTCATATTCCCACAACCCAGCATGAAACGGCTCGTCCTCTTCACGGGGAAGCGAAACTTAACAAAATGTCACAGCGTACCGTCACCCTGGCTGTGTTGGAATATGCGCATGCCATCATGACCGCTCGCGAGCTACCAAAGATGAAGGCCCCAAGAGGACCTCACGCCATCTTATTTTGTTAGCGGCGTATAGCCGTCAAGTATATATAGTCCGTTAAGCCCCCAGTGCATCAAGAAGTAGTCTCTGTGAAGGGCGTACCGATCCGATATCGATATTGGTCCAATATCAACAAAACAAGTATTGGATTATGGGCTTGAACTAAAATCTCTGATGCAAGTGGAGCGTTAAGTTGTGCAAAACGTCTAAATGTCCTGCAATAGGCACACACGGTTGGTCTTTTCTAGTAAATGTCCAAAAGGTAAGCATGGGAGACAATTGTCTACTAGGAGCTAGTAGCTACACAACAGCTAAGCACACAAGATAGACATTGGTAATAAGTCTGAGTGTGACTCTTTGGTGACGTAACGATTCGCTTCAAAATAGATTCTTGCAATGTATTATTGGTGTAATAATTATAGTGAAAACCGGATAGAAGAGCTCCTTTTGGTTGCACAGAGATGCCCTAAAAACTTATTTCTGAAAATGATGAATAGATTTAGAATCGGGGTGAACAAGTATCGCGATTGGGATGTGAATTTATTTTTTGCGTTCCACAATATCAGTCTTAAACAGCACATTTGTCGACATAAACAAGTATCAAATAATTCTACAAGCATATCAGAAAGTATCCAGTAACAAACGTGTCCGCATCATGAGCTTAACTTAAGGAATTATTGTCCCGACGGTTAATGAATGTTAGTTTTTCCCATATCTTCTGGATCGAACCATTTTTGACACTACAAACCAATGAAAAGTGTGTCTCTTGCGAATATCGTATCAGATTAATATCAGTAGCCGCCAATGCTCAATACTCTATTAGTACCGTATCAAAAGTAAAAAACGTTGTATGGGTACACTCTAGTGACCAACAAAATACTCCGTAATGTTCAACAATCAAATATTTATCACTCCTATCCTTTATTGTGTTTTCTGCCGCACTGCTCTGTGCACACCAAGTCTAAGGACCGGTTTTAGTCTGTCTACACAATGGGAGTGATTACTAACTGTGTACCTTGTGATAAAACTAAATACAATTTAGCCTTTAACTCTGTCAAGAAGCGCTTTGTTTAGGAGGTGTGAGAACAAAACTTTCACTCATTCTGGTTGAATGGTTTTTTGATGTCAGACAGAAGCCAAACAAAGCTGCATCTTTTAGTATTTTCCTCTGTAGACAATGTCGAACCAAGTCTGTGTATTTACGCTTACATTTTTTCGAGCCAAATTTGATATGTTGGCCCTTAATTCAACATGGGTCCAGGACATAGCAGCTATAGTACAAATGTTGCCTTAATTTATCGCACTGTCAGCATGTTAACTGGATTAGTCAAGACGCGTCATCAATTAGGGGAACTCCGTAATTGTTTTGTTCACTCTATTTCACCTTTTGAATCTGTGTCAAAAGTAATGGTCCAAAACATTTTCTTGTGCTGATGGCCCGTGTTGGAATATTGCTAAAGTGCTGATGATGCACTTCTAATGGAATTCTGTGCCAAAATAATCACTTTCATGTTGTCTCTTGCCTGTGTACTTTTTGTGTGTTCTCTAATGTCGATGTGTCCCCCTTGCCACGATATTTATTGAATTCTATATTTTTTCTTTCAAATAAATGCAGGTGAAATTGAAGGAAAATGTGTCTTATTGGAAGAGGTTAGGACTATTACACATGTTTCGATTTATTGATACATTTGCCAGTTATTTTCTTAATTGGTAAAACGGTGACGCAGGAAGTGAATTGTAAATAAACTATGCAGTAGTCCGTTCAAAAAACAAATAGTCTTTTAAAAGGCTCTTTTGTTAAGTAAACGAGAAATGATTCACAGTTGCGGTTTAAGGAGCTGTTTTTTATGCACATGCAAATGCTGGACTAGAAAATTGGGTCAAAGGAAATGAGGCATTTGGATTCTCTTAAAACATTTAAAATCTAAATGTTTTATTAAAACTTTTTGATTCACTTTTTCAGTTTATTGTTCTAATATGTAAAGCAGTTCAAGCGTAAACACACCTGTAGTACAATTGTATTTTTTATTCACTTTTTTTGTCCTAAATATCCATAAATACTTGTGTATTTTTTGGTATTGCTAAAATGCTTTTGTGCTAAAAAAAAGTTTTGTTTTTAGGTCAAAATATTAAGGCCACGGTCAAAGTGCTGGGATATAGCATTACCTTTTATAGAATGTTTACACTGAAAACACAAAATATATTTCAGAATAATTCCAACCAATAGAGTAATATTTGTAAATGTAAATTATTCTGATCACATCTTATCGTAAAACATACCAGTGATTGTTTCATTAAAACTATATTAACGAGCCACACTTTTGAACGGCTCTTTTAAGGAGCCATTAAAGGCCTACTGAAATGATTTTTTTTTATTTAAACGGGAATAGCAGATCCATTCTATGTGTCATACTTGATCATTTCGCGATATTGCCATATTTTTGCTGAAAGGATTTAGTAGAGAAAATCGATGATAAAGTTCGCAACTTTTGCTCGCTGATAAAAAAAAAGCCTTGCCTGTACCGGAAGTAGCGTGACGTCACAGGAGCTAGGATTCCTCACAATTCCCCGTTTACAATGGAGCGAGAGAGATTCGGACCGAGAAAGTGATGATTACCCCATTAATTTGAGCGAGGATGAAAGATTCGTAGATGAGGAACGTTACAGTGAATGACTTGAGAGGCAGCGATGGACGTATCTTTTTTCGCTCTGACCGTAACTTAGGTACAAGCTGGCTCATTGGATTCCACACTCTCCTTTTTATATTGTAGATCACAGATTTGTATTTTAAACTACCTCGGATACTATATCCTCTTGAAAATGAGAGTCGAGAACGCGAAATGGATATTCAGTGCCTTTTATCTCCACGACAATACATCGGCGAAATGCTTGAGCTACGAGCTAACGTGATAGCATCGTGCTTTAACTGCATATACAAACAAAAGAAATAAACCCCTGACTGGAAGGATAGATAGAAAATCAACAATACTATTAAACCGTGGACATGTAAATACACGGTTAATGCTTTCCAGGCTGGCGAAGGTTAACAATGCTGTGCTAACGACGCCATTGAAGCTAACTTAGCAACCGGACTGCACAGAGCTATGCTAAAAACATTAGCTGTCCACCTACGCCAGCCAGCCCTCATTTGCTCATCAACACCCGTGCTCACCTGCGTTCCAGCGATCGGCAGAAGGACGAAGGACTTCACCCGATGCGTTTGGCGGCCCGGAGACGTAGGAAGTCAAGGTGAGGTCGCCGGCTAGCGCTCCAACAAAGTCCTCCTGGTTGTGTTGCTGTAGTCCGCTGCTAATACACTGATCCCACCTACAACTGTCTTCTTTGCAGCCTTCATTGTTCATTAAAAAAATTGCAAAAGATGTCCAGAATACTGTGGAATTATGAAATGAAAACAGAGCTTTTTGTATAGGATTCTACAGGGTACCATAACTTCCGTTACTCGGACTTCGTCACGCGCATACGTCATCATACCGCGATATTTCAGCCGGATATTTCCCGGGAAGTTTTAAATGTCACTTTATAAGTTAACCCGGCCGTATTGGCATGTGTTGCAATGTTAAGATTTCATCATTGATATATAAACTATCAGACTGCGTGGTCGGTAGTAGTGGCTTTCAGTAGGCCTTTAAATAATCCATATCTAATATATAAACCACAGGCTCATACCACTGTGCGTAAATACTAATCTATTTTTTTCATGTATAAATAGACCCAATATGCCAAAGACTATTAATTAATAAATATATCAAAACAATGATGGTCATTTTGCATCTTATGTTACGTGACACGGCAGTCACGTGATTAACAGCCCGCGAAAAAGTACGTTAATCAACCCGGAAGTGTTTGGCTTCAGAGCACACATCACTACAGGTAAGAAGTGTGCATATTTCCGTTAGATTTTAACAGCAAGAAAAGATGGGGAAATTGCGTTATTAGTGTTAGTAACATTCTAAACGTGACGACGGGGAAGAAATATAGGAGTTAACGTCAAGTGGGGATTTCTTTTTGTGTACGTGAATTTGCTGCTGCCACGTCACTTAGACGCAAACAAGTCAACATGGAGGATGACACTAAGGTATGGTTAAAGTCATTTCCATGGGGAATTGAAGTATAAAGTAGCGATGGTCAGACGAAGCCTCATGAGGCTTTGAAGTTTGAGCCAATTTGTACGAGAATTTCTCCACGCTTCATGCGCGCTTCGGCCCCAAACACCACCTGCTGGCCAAATGTTAAATTACAAACAGCTGTATTTTAACCACATGACGTGTGATGCATTGCCTTTTACCGCTTGTTATCATAGCTCTTGGAAGTCACGTGAATTGCAATACACGTTTGACCAGTGCGTTTCCCACCTAGGCCTTCAGTGATGTCAATCAATCAATCAATCAATGTTTATTTATATAGCCCTAAATCACAAGTGTCTTAAAGGGCTGCACAAGCCACAACAACATCCTCGGTTCAGAGCCCACAAAAGGGCAAGGAAAAACTCACAACCCAGTGGGATGTCAATGTGAATGACTATGAGAAACCTTGGAGAGGACCACAGATGTGGGTAATCCCCCCCCCCCCCCCCCCTCTAGAGGAGACCGGATGCAATGGACGTCGAGTGGGTCTAGCATAATATTGTGAAAGTCCAGTCCATAGTGGATCTAACATAATAGCGAGAGTCCAGTCCATAGTGGGGCCAGCAGGAGACCATCCCGAGCGGAGACGGGTCAGCAGCGCAGAGATGTCCCCAACCGATGCACAAGCGAGCAGTCCACCCCGGGTCCCAACTCTGGACAGCCAGCACTTCATCCATGGCTGCCGGACCTGTGCCCCCCCTCCACAAGTGAGAGGGGGGCAGAGGAGAACAGAAAAGAAACGGCAGATCAACCGGGTTAAAAAGGGGGTCTATTTAAAGGCTAGAGTATACAAATACGTTTTAAGATGGGACTTAAATGCTTCTACTGAGGTAGCATCTCTATCTGTTACCGGTGGAGCAATCCAGAGTACTGGAGCCCGAATAGAAATATATAGTCTAAAGCCCGCATACTTTTTTTGGGCTCTTGGAATCACCAATAAGGCGGAGTTCTTAGAACGCAGATTTCTGACCGGGACATATGGCAGCAAGATAGGATGGAGCTAGACTGTTTAGTATTTTATACGTAAGTAGCAAAACCTTAAATTCACATCTGAAGTGCACAGGAAGCCAGTGCAGGTGAGCCAATATAGGTACATATATATATATACATGTATATAGGTATATAAATGTGTAAACAGTATAGGCGTAATATGATCAAACTTTCTTGTTCTTGTCAAAAGTCTAGCACAGTGGTCCCCAACCATTTTGTAACTGCGGACCGGTCAACGCTTGAAAATTTTTCCCAAAAAATACAATTATGTGTGCTTATAATGATATACAATGCAGGAACCAGAAATATTAATAACAGAAAGAAACAACCCTTTTGTGCGAATGATCAAAGATAAATACATAGAAACAGCAGCAGTCACACATCACAATTAAAAATAAATTACTTACATATATTAACATAAAAACATGTAATAGGTCAAAACAATGTTTAAAATGTTTCAGTAAAAACAACTTAAAAACAAGTACAATGTCCAATAGAAACAGTTTCAATATATCTATCTAGCTATGCAACGTGCACTAAATCAAAAAAACGGAAATGATGCAATACTGCATACGTCAGTCGCCAAAGCTTTGAAGACATATTATAATAATAAATGTAATACATTTAGAATATTTAATAATAATATCCGATAAACTATGAATATACAATATAGTCATAATTAGGAATGTAAAATCCCACCGTACGATATTATCACGGTATTAAGGCCACAGTAGGAGATTATTGTGGTAAATGTCCAAAAAATAGTCCAAAAAATGCCATAGTGTGTAAAATGAAGTGGCCTGAATGTTTAGGATAAACACACCTACTGTAATTGAACACAAACATAATGCTAAAATATTCTGCTCATATTTATTACTACAAACGTGTATTTTTTAGTGCAAAGAATCGTACAAGAACGTCCACTGTTTCAAGCAAATATTACAAAAACGTACATTGAGTGTCTTCAAAGTGACAATGTAAACATCCAGTGTGAAACAATAATGTTCACTGTAGTGTATTTCAACTTTTACATGTCCTCCACAGTGGACATGTTTATATCAGTCTGGAATATGCTGTTTCTAAGAAAAGTTAACAAACAATTTAACTTTTATTCATGTAAATACCTTGAAAACTGATGTTTGGCTTCGCTGGCTTCAAATATCTGCGGCCCCTTCCAAGATTTCTCGTTGTTTCCATTGGGTTGTTTTTTCTTGCCCTGATGTTGGATCTGAGCCGAGGATGTCGTTGTGGCTTGTGCATCCCTTTGAGACACTTGTAATTAAGGGCTAAATAAATGAATTTTGATTGATTGATTGATATCTCTTTTCTGGGTGATGGTTTGTGAGGTGGCGACTTGTCCAAGGTGTATCCTGCCTTCTGCCCGAGCACAGCTCGATAGACTCCAGGCCCCCCGCAACATGAAGAGAGACAAGGGGGTGGAAAATGGATGGATGGATTGTGGATTCATCAAGGAGTTTTCAGTTTATCCTTTTCCCGCGATGTACAGTTTTTTTTTTGTGATTTCCGTCTGTGCGCTGCGACTGGCTGGCTGTGTCGCCTTGGAAACGCCCGAGACAAAAGCGGTGCGCTTTGATTTGCAGAACGCAGACTTTTTTACCTCCGCCAAAGAGGTTATGTTTTTGCCAGGTTTGTTTGCCTGTTTGTTAGCAACATAACTCAGAAAGTTCTGGACAGATTTTGATAAAATGCCTGAAAACAACAATTCTCCTCATCAATCAATCAATCAATCAATGTTTATTTATATAGCCCTAAATCACAAGTGTCTCAAAGGGCTGTACAAGCCACAACGACATCCTCGGTACAGAGCCCACATACGGGCAAGGAAAAACTCACCCCAGTGGGACGTCGGTGAATGACTATGAGAAACCTTGGAGAGGACCGCATATGTGGGTAACCCCCCCCCCCCTCTAGGGGAGACCGAAAGCAACGGATGTCGAGTGGGTCTGACATAACATTGTGAAAGTCCAGTCCACAGTGGATCCAACACATCAGCGGGAGTCCAGTCCACAGCGGGGCCAACAGGAAACCATCCCGAGCGGAGACGGGTCAGCAGCGCAGAGATGTCCCCAACCGATGCACAGGCTAGTGGTCCACCCGGGGTCCCGGCTCTGGACAGCCAGCACTTCATCCATGGCCACCGGACCTATGCAACTCCCCCTCGCAAGGGACAGGGGAGAAGAGGAGAGAAGAAAAGAAACGGCAGATCAACTGGTCTAAAAAAGGGGGGGTCTATTTAAAGGCTAGATTATACAAATGAGTTTTAAGATGGGACTTAAATGCTTCTACTGAGGTAGCATCTCTAACTGTTACCGGGAGGGCATTCCAGAGTACTGGAGCCCGAATAAAAAACGCTCTATAGCCCGCAGACTTTTTTTTGGCTCTGGGAATCACTAATAAGCCGGAGTTCTTTGAACGCAGATTTCTTGCCGGGACATAAGGTACAATACAATCGGCGAGATAGGCTGGAGCTAAACCGTGTAATATTTTATACGTAAGTAGTAAAACCTTAAAGTCGCATCTTAAGTGCACAGGAAGCCAGTGCAAGTGAGCCAGTATAGGCGTAATATGATCAAACTTTCTTGTTTTTGTCAAAAGCCTTGCAGCCGCATTTTGTACCAACTGTAATCTTTTAATGCTAGACATAGGGAGGCCCGAAAATAATACGTTACAGTAATCGAGACGAGACGTAACGAACGCATGAATAATGATCTCAGCATCGCTAGTGGACAAGATGGAACGAATTTTAGCGATATTACGGAGATGAAAGAAGGCCGTTTTAGTAACACTCTTAATGTGTGACTCAAACGAGAGAGTTGGGTCGAAGATAATACCCAGATTCTTTACCGAGTCTCCTTGTTTAATTGTTTGGTTGTCAAATGTTAAGGTGGTATTATTAAATAGATGTTGGTGTCTAGCAGGACCGATAATCAGCATTTCCGTTTTCTTAGCGTTGAGTTGCAAAAAGTTAGCGGACATCCATTGTTTAATTTCATTAAGACACGCCTCCAGCTGACTACAGTCCGGCGTGTTGGTCAGCTTTATCTACTATGAACGCACTTCACTTCCTGCTTACGGCATTCCACGCCCTCACCTTGCCAGTCCGGCGCTGTGCAGTTGATTGTGGTAGATGTAGTTTGTTTTCAGACCCGGCCAACGCTAAAGCGGCAGTAAAAATCTACAAACCAAATTTTTGTTTAAAATCGTCACGCGTCACGGCATTAGTGTTAAAACTTTCAAACCGAAATTTACAAAACCGTTACACCCCTAGTAATAATAGATGTATTTATAAGTGAATCATAGCCCCTGAATCGTAATCAAATCATGAGGTGCCTAAAGATTCCCACCGTAATCTGTCACCACCAAAGACTTCTGGACCTAATTTTGTTGTGTCAACACTGTAATAAGAAACAAGCCACTTTTAAGTGACTGATTATTTTTCAATTATGACGGGAAATAGTTGCGCACTGGGCCTTTGTGGTTATTTTTATTCATTCAGCTCAGGAGTTTCCCTTCTATCGACATTTTTTTTTTCTTTTTCTGGAAAAAGCCTGACGTTGTCATGATTGTGCAGGTGCAGATTATTTAAGGCCCGCCTCTCAGCCACGCTGCGTGATTGCCGCCGTGGCAGAAATGAGGTTTTCTTGTTTCCTCTTGTTAACAAAAGCCGAGCATGGAGTCACATATTTTTCATGAATGGGCTTTGGGTTGCATCCACTTGGAACTTGCGCTTAGTAGTTTCCTGGGTGTGGATTGTATTCGTATTTCCTTCACGATTGCATTCCAATTTCATACAAAGTATCAGGCCAAACCAGTCCAAGGTGTAATGAGGACAAGCAGTACATGAAAGGATGGTCAATCCAAACTTATGAATGCCTACTTTATTAGGTACATCTGTTTAATGTAATGTAAAAGGATAATAGGGCAATAGAAGAACATAAGGTTTAATTTCCATATGAATGCCAAGCATGCTTGCTGAGTTCCCCCTACGCTGAAAGCTGACACTTAATGCAGTGACCTCATCACATACATGAGGTCTGAGATGTATTAGCATTTCAGGCTGAAAAAGAAATGTGAGGCACAACTTTGTTTCCCACAAATACATATGGTGTATTTTCACTCTACCAATACCACATTAATGATAAATGCCTGTGCGAGTTGTTCACTCCAGCATTCTGGCCCTTTAAGCCTCCTTCCATCGCTCATAAAAGACTCATGAGGGAGTTTTGCAATATGTAGAACATCTGAAACTTACTCCACCCAGACCGAAGCCTCAAAAATGTGTCGTGCTAAGACGAGAGACGTAACTGGTGTTCTTTCATCACTTGGGAAAGGCAGATTGCATCATTTCTATTTTTGCTTTTTTTTTTTACCGTTAATGTGCAACACAGTCAGGTTTCCTGTGGCTATTGTACTTTGGGAGGTGTGGGAACCAAATGGGACCATGAGAGGAGTTCCTGCACATAAAAGCAGATAAAAGAGGTTCGACAAAGAATTTTCCTATTACATTAGGTTATAAATCCATGCATGGATAAGATAAAATGAGTAAACTAAAAGAAAAAAAACATATGTCAACCAAATATTTGATGTGTCATATCAAGTTTCATTTGGTTTTGATCAAGTAAAGATTAAGTCATAAAACATCCAGATACTGCAGCTGTGTTCTAATGACTCTTTGCCGTGTAATAGGTTGGGGTGTCCCGATTCAATCGATATCAGCAAAAAAAACATAGAATATATCAGCTTGTATCTAAAATCTCTGATCTAAGCGCTCAGATACAAGCATGAAAGGGGACCTGCACGTTTTTTGGAATTTTGCCTATCATTCACAATCGTTATGAGAGACAAGAACACACGTCTTTATTTTATTTTTTTTACGATTTTAACTGTGGTGGGCCGTCAGGGCCAGCAAGGCCTTCTCTGCTGGCCTAACATAACCAGAAATCATGATCATAATTATAGATAAAATTATTTTTTTATTTACTTTCCCTAAATATCTAAAAGTATTCATATTCTCTTCATGTCATAGTATGCTCCTACCAGTAGTTTTGTTTTTAGTTTTGGTTTGTATCCAATCAGAATTCAGATAGCTTATGTTGCCATGCTGTACCAAATCTGCCAGACGCCTTCAGAATCAACAATGCTGGCATCCGTGCACTGGATTTCAAGGAACTTGGATTTTGCTCCTCTCCAGCCTTCCTCCAGACTCTAACGCCTTGACTTCCAAATTAAATACAAAACTTGGTCCAGGACTCTGGACCACCCTGCAACTGTCCGGTGCTTCTTTTCCATAGCCCAAGTCAGACGCTTCTAGAGATTTTAGAGCACTACATGCTTCCATCTGTTGAAAAGCTCTATGGAGATGATGATTTCATTTTCCAACATGATCTGGCACCTGCCCACAGTGCCAAAACCACCAGTAACTGGTGTACTGACCATGGCATTATTGTCCTCGATTGGCCTGCCAACCTGACCTGAACCCCATAGAGAATTTGTGGGGTATTGTGAAGAAGAAGCTGAAAGACACCAGACCCAATAATGCAAATGAGCTAATGGCCGCTATTGAAGCATCCTGGGCATCCATAACACCTCAGCAATGCCACAGGCTGATTGCCTCCATGCCACGCCGCATAGATGCAATAATCCATGCAAAAGGATTCCCAACCAAGTACTGAGTGCATTAATTGACATTTTCAAATGTTTGATTTTGTTTTGCTGTTATAAATCTTTTTTTTTTACTTGGTCTGAGGAAATATTCAAATTTTTTTAGATGGGATTTTGGAGTTTTCTTAAGCTGTATGCCATAATCAGCAATATTAAAATAATAAAAGGCTTGCAATATTTCAGTTGATGTGTGATGAATCCAGAATGTATGACATTTTAGTTTTTTTAAGTGCATTACAGAAAATAAAGAACTTTATCACAATATTCTAATTTTCTGAGACAGTCCGGTATATAATGTAGTAACAGACACCTTCATAACAATATGTAATATGTAGAATATACACACTGCAAGTAAATATATAATGTAGTAACAAACACCTTCATAACAATATGTAATATGTTTTACATACACACTGCAAGTATATATATAATGTAGTAACAGACACCTTCATAACAATATGTAATATGTTCAATATTTACAGCCTGGTTTATTCCGCGCATTGATTTCTGTTTCCATAGCAGCGCACGTCTGACTTCTGGCAACATGTGTGTTCCTACTTCCGGAATTAAACACAATTGTGTTTTCCAATCATGGCAGACTTGGTAACAGACAACGAAGATGACTATTTTTGGTCAAATGAGGATTTACAACCTTATAATTTTGAAGCTAAATATACTGCTGCATATAGAAGCGAGCACAAAGGAAGAGTGAGACGTTGGAGCAGACGGAAGCCGAGAGAAGGGGATGAAAGCAATTTTAAATATTGAAGTTGGAGACAAGCTATTTTGACATAAATAGATTGCTTACCCAAAATCAACAGGAAACGTCCCCGGCCAGCTGGACCAGACAAACAACTGTCCATCGATTGAGTCACTTTAATGTTGATCAGGATACACTCAGCACGCCATGCATGTTAGTTAAACTACAGTACACACACTGTCTGGCTAGCTGTGTACAAACAAAAGACGAAGTGTGAGCTGATACCTTACAGATACTGCAATATGATTGTTCATGTTTTTCAGTCCGTACAAATTGGTGTCGTCTCGCAGTGTTGTGCATAGGGATGATGTTCGAAAACCTGTTTCCCGATGCTTCGATAAGAAAAGAATCGATTCCATGGATTCAAATCCCTTTTTGAGAACCGGTTCCCGTTATCGAAGCCACTATACCGTATTTTCGCGACCATAGGGCGCACAGTATTAAAAAGCGCCGTTTCAGTTACGGGTGCTATTTCTGTATTTAACGCATAAATAAGGCGCAGCGTATTTTTGAGCGCAGGCATGGTTAAACCTATGCTAGCTTAAAACATACGTTAGCATGCATGGACGCTGTTTTAAAAAGGCAGCAGGAGCAAAGCTGAGTTCGGTTGTACTTTATTGAAGTATTTATCAATGTACTCACATTATTTTTTCATCAATCCTCATCCACAAATCCATCAAAGTCCTCATCTTCTGTGTCCGAAATGAACAGCTGGGCAAGATCTCCATTAAACACGCCAGATTCCCTCTCCTCATTTTCAAAGTCAGTCTCGTTGCCGTGGGGCTCCTCGGAAAAGATGCCGGCTTTTGCGAAAGCTGGAACGACAGTGCAAGCAGACACGTTAGCTCGAGCATCCACGATCCATTCACAAATTGTGGCGTAACTCGCCCGACGCTGCCTCTCAGTTTTCGTGAAGCTGTGTTCGTCTGTCATCCATCGCTCCCATGACGCTCACAACTTCACTTTGAACGTCCTGTTTACACCCATGTCCAGCGGTTGGAGTTCCTTCGTCATGCCTTAATGATGACTCCAGGTGGAAACTTTTCTTTCGGCAGCATCTTCCCCTTGAAAATCACCATAGGTGGCAGTTTCTGTCCATTAGCATAGCAAGCTAGCACAACAATAAAAGCCAAATTCTCTTGCCCCGTTGTGCGTATGGATTCGCTACCGTGCTGGTCCCCTTGTTCTCCACAGTGTGCTTCACCGGGATGTCGACAGTGAGCGGCACCTCGTCCATGTTGGTGATGTGTTTGTCTGCAATTTTTTTAATTTACAACGCACATAGCAGCACTATATGCCAGAGGTGTGGACTCGAGTCACATGACTTGGACTCGAGTCAGACTCGAGTCATGAATTTGATGACTTTAGACTCAACTTGACAAAATGTAAAGAGACTTGCAACTCGACTTAGACTTTAACATCAATGACTTGTGACTTCACTTGGACTTGAGCCTTTTGACTTGACATGACTTGCTACTTTCTCCAAAACCCAAAGCTTAAAAAGTTATTTGGGAGCGCTCCGTAGCTTTCATTTTGTACGTGTTTGTCTATCAGCGTGTGTGCTGCGTGTCAGCTGGTGTGCTCTCAGTACAACAGCCAATCAAATTAGTTATACGTTGTTTTCATCCCACAGCATTCATCCAATCAAATTGCAGGACAACCACTGAACAAGAGTTGTCAAACAATGCGGCAGTGAGAAACAATTATGCCAAAGTTGGTTTCATTCGGGTATAAAAACTACGACTTGGTCAACAAAAAACGAATTGCGTATGCAAATCACGCAGTTCGAATATTACAGACGGAGACGCAACAACTTCCAACTTCGTTCGACATTTGAAGTTGCCCAAAGAAGGGTAAGTTTTGAATGTAAGATAACGTTTATTGGCTAAGTAACATGACTTTTATTTGCTGCGTAGTTAAATCAGTGAGGCTGTAAACTCACTGCTAACGTCATAACCATAGACATGTTTTAAGGGTACGCTGCATTGAGCGCTACTGCCTACTGGTGCAGACGAGACGCGGGGCCGCCATCTTGGAGTGGTGATCCGCTCCACTCAGTGCAATTCATTTGGTAGGAGCAATGAACTGTCAGCGCATTTAATTCATTTTACCTCACTGAATACCACTGATTTTCACGCGGTTTTTTGTCATACGTGTAGCTATGATAACGGACACATGTTTTGGCAAGTTGTATTATTCATAGTTTGCTTAACAGTAATATAATATTCTTATACGCTATAAGCGACCAGACGTCCGAGATCAAAACTGGGAATATAATCCCAGAGAAGGGGGAAAAAACAGTAAGCTATTTTTAAATTGAAGAAACAATATGATTAGGTTATATATACATGCGTATATCCTACATAAACAATGTATGAATACATTAGATATCTGTATATCTTAGGGACCTATAGACTGTATCTCTGTTGCTGCAGCAGCAGAGAGTTTATTCTGTCTTGACACTTTGTATTGATATTTTGTATTACATTCTTCCCTTAAATGATCATGTTTACAGTGATTGTTATGTATGTATTTTTTATGTATGTCGCTTTGGATAAAAGCGTCTGCCAAATACTTAAACATATATAAACACCTGAAAGTCTTTATATCAGCTAAAACCACCAATTTGTTTCACTACATTCAGAATAAAACCAAATTCTGTCTTACCCAACAATGTTAGTATTTGAATATTGTTACTTGAAGACTTATTCATGGTTACAATTATACTGTTAAGAAAGTATTGTCTTATATTTTGCCTAAAATGAGAATGCATCATAATCAGTGGCGGCTGGTGAATTTTGTTTTAGGTGGGGCTGAAAGTTTGTAAACCAAACCCCTGTAGGGGCGTCATCCTCCCCCAGAAGATTTATTTGTGATTTTCACATACAAATATTGAAGATCTTTGCTCCTTCTCAACTCTGTGGTAATGTTATTTTCATAAAATACAACCAATAGTATGTTAATGTTTGTTTTTGCAAATGTGTTTATTCTGTAAAGGAATGAGTTAAATGTTTAAAATTGTTTAAACTATTAAAATGACTGGATAATATTGCTATTATGAATTGCAATGTCAGCACTATTTTTTTTCTTGCAATTTCAAATGCACTTGTTTTAATAAATAAATACAGCGTTTTAAAAGCATACACAATCTGTGTAAAAATATTAGTCTGCGGTTAAAAGGACTTGAAAAGACTCGAAACTCAAAATGCAGGACTTGGGACTCGACTTGAGACTTTCCAGTCTTGACTTTGGACTTGACTCGGGACTTGCCTGTCTTGACTCGGGACTTGACTCGAGACTTGAGGGCAAAGACTTGAGACTTACTTGTGACTTGCAAAGCAATGACTTGGTCCCACCTCTGCTATATGCTCACTGGGGGCGTGCCTTTAGCGTCCTCTCTCACCTGAAACCTTCACCCTTTATCGTCCGCATGCTGTCCTCAGTCACGTCCGCCTTTCCTCCATGTTAACAGCGTGCCGGCCCAGTCACGTAACATCTACGGCTTTTGGAACTCAGTGCACACACAACAACCTATCTGGATTCGATAAGAGACTCGATAAGGAATCGGATCGATAAGAGGATTCGATAATGGCATCGACATCCATAATTTCTTAACGAACATCATCCCTAGTTGTGCATTACAAAACCAAAAACGTTTTGTGTTGTTGTAGAAGCAAGCTTATCTCTTGCCCTAGTTTGCTTTTACGGCAAAGACCGAAGCACGCCGATGTGTTACTACGCTGTAAAAAGAGTTCCTCAGTATTCGCTCTTACAATAACAATGCCGCTACAGCTTGGTACAGGTTACGGAACGTAAATGAAGTATTGTTGACGGTTTTTGAATGCATTTTTAAAGTGATTTAGAGGTAGAATTTATTGCTCCCATTAGCTGCGTTGCTAGCCACCGAGAACGAGAGGATTTTTATATGTTGGAAAGCGGAAAAATAGACCAAAACTTTTGTGTTATTGTCTCTCATAATGATTGTGAACGATAAGCAAAATTTAAATAAAAAGTACCGTTCCCCTTTAAGCACACACAGTTGGTCTTGAATTTTAATCAAGTCATTTACAAAAGGTAAACATGGTAGGCTGTAGGCTACTAGGAGCTAGCAGTTACACAACAGCTTAGCACACAAGCTAGACATATGTAATGAGTGTCCTTATTTAAAAAACATTTGCAGTGTAAAACCGCAAATTTGTCAATATAAACAAATATCAAATAATTATATTTGCATATTACTTACACATACAAAGTCTCCAAGGCAGAAGCAGATTAGAAAGTGTCAAGTAACAAATGTGTCCGCATCGTTCAGCATACTGTGTCATGGGCTAAACCTAATTATTGCAGTAACTCCACTTCAATTTAAAGACAGCATACATCGATTCCAGACAGTTAATGATAAATAGTGTACTTCAAACCTACCATTGTTCTTTCTCTGTTTGACTAATTTCACTTACCGGTAATTAAACGTATTCTAACATTCCACACTGTTGAGTTTCAGTTTATTTCGAACATGCATAAAATACACTTACAATGTTATGCATCATATATTTCCAGTTGTTTCATTACAGCATGTCCGAAAAGGAGTAGGAAGAAGCGGAGCTTCTTAAATAATCTTACCCCTTTTGGTATAATAGCAGTTTTATCCCATTGATTTGTTCCATTTGTAACAGAACAGTGAATACATGAGTAAATACATTAATATACAATAAGTATTGATTGATTGATTGATTGATTGAGACTTTTATTAGTAGGTTGCACAGTGAAGTACATATTCCGTACAATTGACCACTAAATGGTAACACCCGAATAAGTTTTTCAACTTGTTTAAGTCGGGGTCCACTTAAATTGATTCATGATACAGATATATACTATCAGATATATACTATCATCGTAATACAGTCATCACACAAGATAATCACATTGAATTATTTACATTATTTTCAATCAGGGGTGTGGAGGGGGAGGAGGGGTAGGATATGGACAGCAAGTAGTGGACATAGAGAGAGAGAGAGAGAGATCAGAAGGCATAAGAAAAAGTATCTGCATTTGATTCTTTACATTTGATTATTAACAATCCGGGGAGGGTGTTAGTTTAGGGTTGTAGCTGCCTGGAGGTGAACTTTTATTGCGGTTTTGAAGGAGGATAGAGAGGCCCTTTCTTTTATAACTGTTGGGAGTGCATTCCACATTGATGTGGCATAGAAAGAAAATGAGTTAAGACCTTTGTTAGTTCGGAATCTGGGTTTAACGTGGTTAGGGGAGCTCCCCCTGGTGTTGTGGTTATGGCGGTCATTTACGTTAAGGAAGTAGTTTGACATGTACTTCGGTATCAGAGAGAGGAGTAAGTAAACAAATATCAAATATAAATAAATATTAGACATATGAACATATGCACAGTAATTAAGTTGTCAAAAATAAAGAATTAAGTAATTTATGCCTGGAAGCAGAACATCCGCAAGGGTCGGTATTGTTCAACATCCTGGATGTTCACACCTCAAAATAAACTCAGTGACGTACCTCAAAAGTCACATCTCTGCTGTGATTTATTACTTGTTAGCTTGCACTTAAAACTGAGTGATATATGGTAGATTTTAAATCTGGGGGATTAATCACAATGTTTGTGTGTAGTTAACTCGGGGGTCAGCAACCCGTGGCTCCTGAGCCGCATGCGGCTCTTTATTGTCGCCCTATTGGCTCCCTGGAGCATTTTCAAAAAAGGATTGAAAATGGAAAAAGATGTGGTAAAAATATATTTTTTTGTTTTAGTATGTTTTTTGTTTGAGGACAAACATGACACAAACCTTCCCAATTGTTAGAAAGCCCACTGTTTAATATGTTTGTGTGTATGCTTCACTGATGAGAGTATTTGGTGAACATCGTTTTGTCCTACTAGTTTCGGCGGTTCTTGAACTCACCATAGTGTGGACTGTGAAGCAACAGTTTGTTTACATGTTAAATCTTCCACTCCTTCTTTGTCTCATTTTGTCCACCAAAAGTTTCATGCTGTGCGTGAATGCACAAAAGTGCGCTTTGTTGAAGTTAATGACTTGTTGGAGTGCTAATCAGGCATATTAGGTCAGTGTATGACTGCAAGTTAATCAATGCTATCATGCTATTTAGACTAGCTGTATGTACATATTGCATCATTATATGTACATTAGCTCCAGCCTATCTCGCCGATTGTATTGTACCAAATGTCCCGACAAGAAATCTGCGTTCAAAGAACTCTGGCTTATTAGTGATTCCCAGAGCCAAAAAAAAAAGTCTGCGGGCTATAGAGCGTTTTCTATTCGGGCTCCAGTACTCTGGAATGCCCTCCCGGTAACAGTTAGAGATGCTACCTCAGTAGAAGCATTTAAGTCCCATCTTAAAACTCATTTGTATACTCTAGCCTTTAAATAGACCCCCTTTTTAGACCAGTTGATCTGCCATTTATTTTCTTCTCTCCTCTGCTCCCCTCTCCCTTGGGAGGGGGAGTTGCACAGGTTCGGTGGCCATGGATGAAGTGCTTGCTGTCCAGAGTCAGGACCCGGGGTGGACCGCTAGCCTGTGCATCGGTTGGGGACATCTCTGTGCTGCTGACCCGTCTCCGCTCGGGACGGTTTCCTGCTGGCCCCACTATGGACTGGACCCTTGCTGATGTGTTGGATCCACTGTGGACTGGACTTTCACAATATTATGTCAGACCCACTCGACATTCATTGCTTTCGGTCTCCCCTAGAGGGGGGGGGGGTTACCCACATATGCGGTCCTCTCCAAGGTTTCTCATAGTCATTCACACCGATGTCCCACTGGGGTGAGTTTTTCCTTGCCCGTATGTGGGCTCTGTACCGAGGATGTCGTTGTGGCTTGTGCAGCCCTTTGAGACACTTGTGATTTAGGGCTATATAAATAAACATTGATTGATTGATTGATTGATTATGCCTCATTTGTAGGTATATTTGACCTCATTTAATATCCTTTACTTTTATCCTCCGTATATAATTTAGTTTTGCATGTCTCATGACACATTATCTGTATGTAATATTGGCTGCATTTTATAGTAGTTAGTTTATAATAGTATTGTTGTTTTTGTACCATGTTGTTCCAGACCACAGCAAACATTACCTTGCTTGCCAAAGATTGTAATAAATCCATTAGAAGAAGACAGCGTGCCGTTTCCTTTAACTTGGACACACACATCTATACCTTTGGCCATTAAAAGCCAGTAATTTCCAGGAGTTATCGCACCTTCTGAGTGGCCTCTGATTTACTAATGGTTTCTAATGTTGTGAAAATGTGTAGAATAAATATTAAATTTCAACATTTCTGTCAACGAAGATTTGCTTCAGCCTGCGACACATGGTCATCTTGATAGTAGGCTAATATAGCTAATATAGACACTTACGTCATGTGTTGCCTTCATTATAAGACTTGTATAAGACTTTTAAAGTCATTTTGATAGTAGGCTATTATAGCCAATATAGACACTTACGTCATGTGTTGCCCTCATTATAACACTAATATACGGCTTTTCGTTTTTTGCGGCTCCAGACGGATTTATTTTTTTAATTTTTGGTCCAATATGGCTCTTTCAACGTTTTGGGTTGCCGACCCCTAACCTAGGGTTCAATTTGTTTATCATAATTTGTCTTCTTTGTACTTTGTGAGCACTTGTAGTTTGAACAGTTTCTTAAACTGAATAATTTTAGTACTTTGTTTTATTTCCTTGCTTAATCCATTCCATAATTTAATTCCACTTACTGATATGCTAAAGGTCTTAAGTGTTGTACGTGCATACAAATGTTTCCAATTCGATTTTCCTCAAAGGTTATATTTCTCCTCTTTTGTTGAGAAGAATTGGTGTACATTCTTGGGTGGCCGCACAATTATACAAGTTTGTAAGATTTCTGATATTGATATTGATTCAATATCAGCCAATATTCAAAGCTCTAGGGTCATTATCATGTCGGAAGTGAAAAAGTTGTATCGGGATGGATTCCAACCAAAGCACACGGGTCTCAAAGAACATCCACGGGTGGGCCGAGCTGGCACAAAAGGTGTCATTAGCAGGTCTACAGTACCGTGACCATGGCGACCTCGGTGTATCAGACCAAAACCCTGTTTGCAAATGTGCTGCTAGGTCCTGTCAGCTGTTTGGTTGTCTTGTGATGCGCAGCTGCTTCCAATGATAGGTGATGGAGGAAAAGGGTCAAGACAGATCTCACATGACTGAGTGCCACTTGCTGGTCAAGAGTTCTGCACAATGACGCTAATAATTAGTCTGGCTTTCATCAGTGACTTTTCTACTTCACGCTACTTTAGCCCTTCATTATTCAGGGAAGCAAACATACAAGCATTTAAGTGCTTGTGCATTGCTCGCTATGAGGAAGTAGAAGCGCATGATTCCTTGCAGTGACAAACACAGTTGATAATTAAAATGTAAGAACACCACCTACGTCTACTGTAGCATACGTTGCCAATAGTGATTTAACAAATGCATTTCTATAGAGTAGTAGCTCAACTTACGAGCCATTGCTATTGCGTTCCACAACCGAGCTCATAACTCACAACACTCATATTTCAAATCAGCCCTGCCCATTGAAATGATTTGAAATCGATTCAAGCCATGCTTGGTCCACCCTAAACACCACCATTTTAACATGTAACATGCCTTTTAAAAAGAAAAACTAACTTTTAGATAAGAAGTATTGTTTGAAAAACATTACAACCGCATGTAGTACAAACAATATGGGCGCTCAAAAAAAATCGATTACAATCCAAATCGGGATTTTTGTTTATACCCTTCTTAAAAGGGATTCCTAATTTTCGGGAATGGATTTTTTTAAAATACTATAAAATTGGGTATTTTTGGGGGGCATTTCCTTTTTTTAAATTTTTTTAGAATAACATTTTTGGATTAAACAGAGCAGCGGCAGCAAGCCCCGCAGGGGCCATGCAAGGGCCCTATTGAAATTGCTGTGTTTTTTCTTCTATACGTTTGGACACCTTTTTGAGGCCCTTAATGTGCATGAAAAGTCCCCATATTTTGCAGGTGCATCAGAAAAATTTAATATTTTTGGTGTCCCAAATATGAAAATTTGAGTCGAGGTGTTGGGTGGGATGCAACTGCATAACTACTGTGGTGCCTTTATCGCCCCCTTGTGGTGAAAAATTATGAAAGTAATAACTTCCTTACACATACACCGATCTTCCTGAAATTTTTGACAGTTGGTCGGGGTGTTGGGTGGCAACTGCATGACTATTGCGGCGCCTTTATTTACCCTTTTAGGTGAAAAACTACAACATTCATAACTTCCTTACACTTGCTACGGCCTTCACGAAAATTTTGATGGTGGGTCGGAGGATTGGGCGAAATGCGACTGCATTACTGTAGGGGCGCCATTTTCGCCCTTTTGTGATGGAATATAATAACAGCCTTACATGTGCTCCGATCTTCCTGAAATGTTTTATGGTGGGTTGGGGTATTGGGTGGGATGCAACTGCACGACGACTGACGTGCCTTTATCGCCCCCTTGTGGTGAAATGCTATAACTGTCATAAGTTCGGAAATTTCTGATGGTGGGTCAGGGTGTTGGGGGGGGGGGGGGCGCAACTCCATTACTACTGCGGTGCCAATATTTCCCCCTTGTGGTGAAAATGTATAACTGTCACAACGTCCTTCCACATGCTCCAATCCTTCTGAAACTTTCTTATGGTAGGTCGGGGTGTTGGGTGGGACGCAATCGAATCCCTGCAGTGGCACCTTATGGTGAAATATGACACTTCCTTGCACATGCTCCGATCGTCCTGAAATTTTTGGTGGTGTGTCTGGGCATCGGGAAGGACTTAACCGCATGCGTTATACGGGCCTACCGACTTGCATAGACCCCGCGGTGCAAGGGGGGCGAGGGCCCTTTAACGCTGCTCTCAGCTTTAATTGATATTTTTATTATTATTATTGATACTGTTGCTTGTATTAATTTTTGGTTTTCCTTCTTTTTTTTGTATTGTACTTTAGAGTATTGTATTTGTATGTCTCCTCTATTGCTTAGTATGTTTTTATCCTAAGTATTGTAAAGCTGTGATTGGGTTGGAGTTGGGGTTGCTCTTGTAACGATACAGCGGGAGAAGGAGACGGCACAGAGACAGTGGCGTCGTTAGCTGGCAGCGTGTTTATTAAAATAAACAAATGTGTGTGAAGTGTGTACGTAATCCAAATGAATCTGGTGTGACTGTGTAGCAAGTATGCGAGGGTTGTTACCAGGGGGTGTTGAAGGTGCACGTTGAAATCGAGGCGGAAGTCCAGATAGGGCAAGGCAGGCTCGGAAGTCCAGAGACAGATGGAAGGTCAAGGGCTGAAGCGAGGCGTTGTGGTCAGAGGGCAGGTGTGAGGTGGAGATCCAGAGAGGCAGCAGAGAGTCCAGAGGGGATCCGGGAAGACGAGACACACAGCTTGACAACGGGGAAGGAAGACGGGTTGCTGGATGACGACACAACACAGGACACAATGAGCACGACGGGGGAAGAACACAAAGAGCGAGGAAGCACATAGGCACGGAAAGCTGTAGACGTCATGATGCTTACTGTACGTGTACAAGTAGCTACGTTCTGGCACTGGAACGCAAGACGCGCTGGCTTATGAAGGCAGGTCTCTCATCAGTGACAGGCGTGTTGATTGCAGAGTAATTGCAGCCGCGCGGAGGCGCGACCGCAGCCTGAGAGAAACGCCCGTGGGCGTGTCCCGAGGTGCGCTCAGCAGAGCGCACAGCAAAATGACAGGTGAGAGGCGGGGAGGTGTCGGATCCGTAACAGCTCTATTTCCTTTTATTAAATTAAATTCTGGGGTTTTTGTAAATAAAATTGTAAAAATAACGTTTTAGAAATACATTTTTTAGGCCATCAATGCGCGTACATCTGCAGCCAAGAGGAGCTTTTAAGTATCAATGATTGTCACACACACTAGGTGTGGCGAAATTATTCTCTGCATTTGACCCATCACCCTTGATCACCCCCTGGTAGGTGAGGGGAGCAGTGAGCAGCAGCAGTGGCCACGCCCGGGAATCATTTTTGGTGATTTAACCCCCAATTCCAACCCTTGATGCTGAGTGCCAAGCAGGGAGGTAATGGGTCCCATTTTTATAGTCTTTGGTATGACTCGGCCGGGGTTTGAACTCACAACCTACCTATCTCAGTGCGGACACTCTAACCACTAGGTAACGTGTATCCTGTTTTAAAAGGTTTTATGATAGTTTACATGCCAAATAATACATTACTAGAATTGTGTCGAATCGAAAATTGATTATGAATCGAATTGTCACCCCAGGACTCAGAATCGAATTGTGAGGTGCCGAAAGATTCCCACCTTTAACAAACAACTACAGTGGTTTTATGAAATAATGGAATAATATTGTTCATCATTTACCATGGTGAGCCCACTTTTGTAGGTGTCTCCTACGGGCTGCTTCTCCATTGTGTAACAATAGGAATGAAGAAATCGTTGTTTATGCACACGAGCCTATTTGAGTGATGGATCGAAGAGGTCGGAGTTGACAACAAGTAATGTGTATGTCTGTGTACCGAAGGTAACTCTATCGAGTTATTGTCAAACACAGTATTTTCGGCTTCTCAATATTTTTATGGATACATTTCCTTTGTTTGAATTGTTTGTAGCTGCATGCCGCGGACGCTGGCTGCGCCTTCTTGTGATGTAGACTGACGCTGCAGTGGGGCTGACTCGCCAGGTAGGCTGCTAACCTGCAGGACATGTTGTCAACGGTTGGTTTTGCATGCTATTTCTCAGTTCCGATGGTTCGAGGGCAGGATTGTGTGGATCTCTGAGCTAATTCCCTGCATGCATCTCCCCATCACCATGTTTCTTCCCCACCAAGGAGATGCTGTGTTCTATTAAAAAGAAATGAGTTTAGATGGGGCTGTGTGATACATGTGACAACACAATAGAAGTGAGAATAGGCATCCATCAATCTGATATTGCTCCAATTACACAGGCAAAGTGTGATAGTGAACTCAAGTGAGCTGTTGAGGTCACTGCATTCATATCTGCACACATCCCCCATCCCATTATGCTGTTTCCCTGCCGGAGCAGCTGGGAGGGAATGCATCGATCAATAGGCCTAAACCGGTGGTGCATTGTTGTCCCCCAACCCAAAAAAACCCTCCCTGCTCCTCATGCAATCAGTCATGCACAGCTGTAAAATAGAGACAACAACAATGGATGAAAGGCTCGACAAAAGAGGATGAAGTGAAGAATTAGACAAGCAACCTTTGCTGGTGCATTACAGAACACATTTGGCTTCATATAAAATGCTGACTCAGAGTGATTTTTTATCATTATTATTTTTTACTCCCTATAGTCGGCTGGTGATACTGATTGCATGCACTCAAGCTGCACATTTGCATGAGTGTTTAAAATGTAGCTGACCCAACCATTTGCTGGTGCTAATTTCAAACCTAATTGAACTTTAGAAGCAATAAATATTAGAAGCAATAAATCACACAACAAACACAGCAGTGAGCATAAAACCACATTTATGTATTGTTGATATGAAAGTCATGGTTTCAAAAGTCATAGCAAGGGATGTGTACCATATGGTCCTGATTCCCGTTATTCTGGAAATCGATTCTGGTACTCAACGGTACCAGTTTTTATTTTTTTTTATTTTGCGTGATCATGTGGTAATACATGTTTATTTGTTTAATAGTAAAATAGCATTATTTTGTTTAGCATTTAACACTGAGATGATAATAATAACTGAGCTGTCCAGTTCTTGTCTTGTTTTCGTGTACTTTTGAGTATCATTGGCAAGTATGCATTCATTTCAGTTTGTCTTTGGTGTGTTGCCGTAGTCACGTGTTCAGTTCAGTTTATTTCGAACATGCATACGATACAATGTAATGCATCACATATTTCCAGTTGTTTCATCAAAGCACGTCCGAAAAGGAGTAGGAAGAAGCAGAGCTTATTTAATCCTACCCCTTTTCATACCAGAGCAATTTTATCCTTAAAAAGAAAAAGAAAATAAAGGGTTCAAGTCAGGATGTAGTCTTTGCCATTGAGTTGAAAGTGCCAGTATTTTCTTTTGAGTTCTACAAAATGTTTCTTACTGTAAGTATTGTATTTATTACACATGGGCTGTTTTTAGCGTGCATCTTAGTTTGTAATTTTCATGAACAAATTGGAGGTGTTGAAATCACCAAGCGCTAATGCTAATCGGTAGCATGTATAAGGAAAATCCAATGTAAATTAGTATCCAGGTAGTCCATTCTATCAGACATACATGGGAAATTACAACATGACCTGCTACAAATACGCTTGTTTTCCCGCCAATTGTTTGAGCCGGTGCAGAGTCTGCAGCAGGACGAGGTCTGAGGTCGTGCGCAGCTAAGAAATCAAAAAGTGGTACCGTTTGATTTTATGTGAATCGGTACTTGGAAGTACCAACGGAATTCACTGGAGCACTTCTCTCTACATGTGAACTCATTTTAAGAACACTTTTGACTTGGACTACATTGCAATGGGGTCGCCAAATATCCAACCCTCCTTTCACACTTTTTAAGAGACGGTTGTTGAGGTAACAGTCACAGTGCATTAGTACAACACGATTAGGCCATGCGTACTGTGCTGGGCTATGGTGCGATTCCTCCTCCCTCTCCTAGCATTTGTTTGCTTGTGATATCCCTTCAAGAACAGAGTGGCCATTTTATATTCAAGGACTGCTCAACATAGTAGGACCCCACAATACCCGCCAGAAATAATTACATTTTAATTAAAGATATTGTTATGCACTTTTCATTTAAATAAATCTTAAAGGGACGGCGTGGCGAAGTTGGTAGAGTGGCCGTGTCAGCAATCGGAGTGTTGCTGGTTACTGGGGTTCAATCCCCACCTTCTACCATCCTAGTCACATCCGTTGTGTCCTTGGGCAAGACACTTCACCCTTGCTCCTGATGGCTGCTGGTTAGCGCCTTGCATGGCAGCTCCCGCCATCAATGTGTGAATGTGGAAATACTGTCAAAGCGCTTTGAGTACCTTGAAGGTAGAAAAGCGCTATACAAGTATAACCCATTTATCATTTTATTTATCATAAAGTGCTACATTACAAACCAATCTTTAAAACAGTAACAGCTTAGCCTTTAAAGCAGCTGCACACTAAGACTAAAACACTATGTCAGTCAATCATAAGAAACATGCAAAATTGTGTGTTTTTCTAACAGTGTGTCTATTAACTTTAATATTTTTTTACAAAATAACATGGGCAAAAGATTTGTGTGTGTATAAGTACATTTTGAGCTCATTCAAAAACCCACTGTATTAATGATAATCGTGATCATTTTGGTCTTGATTACCGTGATATGAAAGTTTCATATCGTTACATCCCTGCATCAGAAAAATTGAACTGCTGAACAGATTATGTTGGACCAGTGAAATTGTTCACATTAAATCAAACACACTCACGCAATCATTCAGTCAGCCATTTAGCGCACTATGGTCTTACGCTGGTCATGGAGAAGAAACGACGAAATGTACACAAAGTAGCCCCAAAGCTGAAAAAGATCAAAAGTACGGTACTACACACATTGTGTGCTTTCGGTTTGACTTTAAGATTATTTATATTGTATTTATATCATGAAACATGTAAGAATTTAGGAAAGAATAGGATCAACTTTATTTATCCAACAATGGGGAGATTATGTGGTTGCAGTGCAGATACAAAAAGTCCACAACAAAAAAGGTAAAACACATAGGAACTACAGGGAAACATTAAAGACCATAAAGGACATGAAATACATGAAAGAGCACAGACTTGATGCAACCAGCTGCCACTTCAGTGGTGCTATCTCTACATACAGCTACGGAAGTAAAACACACTGAAAAACCAAAAAATGAGCAATAAATAATAAATTTTGCACAGGGAGCAGACCCAACAAAGCAACCAAGAGAGCCGACTCCGTCGTAGTCTGCCCACTTGCTCTCGGCCAACGTGTGGTCCGCGCGGATGAGTGAGAATCCGTCCAGGGAGACCAAAGTGTTCGATACATGCTCATTCAGCCAAAGCTTTTTTTTTTGCTATCTGTAAGTCTATGACTCCTTCGATTGGTCAACAGAGTTGTCATGCTCATGCCACAATGAAACGTAAGAGTCAAACGCATTAATCAGAAAGAGTCAAAATCTGGTCCGACTGGTACAGTGACAAACTCTTCCATCATGGTAGAAAGGGGACTTAATTGGCCCTTCTTTGTATTGAGTCTGGTGTTTGTAGGAATGTTTCTGGGATCAGTCCCTTCCGAATCAAAGCACAAGAATGAATCAAAATAAGCAAACATATTATCAATCTAATGATCAGTGTTATGTAACATTATGTCACCATCGCCTTCTTCTGCAAGGTCTGCTTTGCCATATGTCTGATCTGCACTGTGGTCTCGGTCCAGCTCCTCTCCTTGCCATCTGCTCCCTGGTTTGGCCTGTTTGGTCAGAGGCCAAGCGTTGACTGACTCAGCTCAAATATGGGAGAGTCGTCCTCTTACTCTAGCTACCCTGGAATCGCGGAAGATGGCCAAATTGTGATTGGGTCAGATTTACAACCACAAGAAAATACCTTAAGAATTGAATGAAGTCATCTTGTTGGCATCAACAAAGCTTTCTTGACGGAAGAGGCAAGGATTGAGGTAACATTTTAACATTCTTAGAATGTGGATTCAATGATGAGTGACGGAAACACGTACTGTACGATATTACGATATATTACTAATTGTCCATAAAATTATTTTACCATTTGAAAATGTTAATACAAAAGTAAATAAAAAGATACATACCGTATTTTTCGGACTATAAGGCACAGTTTTTTTCATAGATTGGCCGGGGGTGCGACTTATACTCAGGAGCAACTTATGTGTGAAATTATTACCGTAAAATATCAAATAGTATTATTTAGCTCATTCACGTAAGAGACTAGATGTATAAGATTTCATCGGATTTAGCGATTTGGAGTGACTGATTGTTTGGTAAACGTATAGCATGTTCTATATGTTATAGTTATTTGAATGACTCTTACCATAATATGTTACGTTAACATACCAGGCACGTTCTCAGCTGGTTATTTATGCGTCATATAACGTACACTTATTCAGCCTGTTGTTCAATATTCTTTATTTATTTTAAATTGCCTTTCAAATGTCTATTCTTGGTGTTGGGTTTTATCAAACAAATTTCCCCAAAAAATGTGACTTATACAGTGCGACTCATATAAGTTTTTTTTCCTTCTTTATTATGCATTTTCGGCCGGAGCGACTTATACTCCGGAGCAATTTATACTCCGAAAAATACAGTACAGAGAATACAAGTAAAGGATATTAAATGAGCTCAAATATACCTACAAATGAGGCATACTGATGCAATACATACATACAGCTAGCCTAAATAGCATGATAGCATTGATTAGCTGGCAGAAATGCACTGACCAAATATGCCTGATTAGCACTCCGACAAGTCATTAACATCAACAAAGCGCACCTTTGGGGATTCACTCACAGCATTAAACTTTTGGTGGACAAAATGAGACAAAGAAGGAGTGGAAGATTTTACATGTAAACAAACTATTGCGTCATAGTCCACACTATGGTGAGTTCAAGAACCGCCGAAATTAGTAAGACAAAACGAAGTTTAGCAAATACTCTCATCAGTGAAGCATATACACAAACATATTAAACAGTGGGTGTTTTAACAATTGGGAAGGTTTGTGTCATGGTTGTCCTCGAACAAAAAACATACTAAAACCAAAAAAAATATTTTTCCCCCCATCTTTTTCCATTTTCAATCCTTTTTTAAAAATGCTGCAGGGAGCCACTTGGGCGGCACTAAAGAGCCGCATGTGGCTCGAGAGCCGCGGGTTGCTGACCCCCGAGTTAACTACACACAAACATTGTGATTAATCCCAATTAAATGTTTTTTTCCCCCAGATTTAAAATCTTTACCATATATCACTCAGTTTTAAGTGCAAGCTAACAAGTAATAAATCACAGCAGAGATGTGACTTTTGAGGTACGTCACTGAGTTTATTTTGAGGTGTGAACATCCAGGATGTTGAACAATTCTGACCCTTGCGGATGTTCTGCTTCCAGGCAATTGGAGGGACAGGAAGAGGAAAAGGATGTGAAAGGAAGTGAGCTGAGATCATACTGAGAGGACTCTTTGCACATGTCTGCTTGTTAAAATTAATCTTTGAATATTTGATTGTGAACTTGTGCTTTTGGAGGCTTTTAGTGCTTTTACATGTCGGGTCAAACATCACCACACTTTTGACCTATTGGAGCACTTGAAAATTGGACCATGAAATAGTCATCTCCAAGGAAAAGTTGTAGTCTTGCCACTTCATGCACCTTTTCTCCTAGGTACCAAAAGATAGTTTATACCAGCCGGGGGGAACAGTGAGGTTAATGTTGTCATTTAATGACTTTTGTGCGCGTCCAGCTGACCATGATGGAGTATCAATCTGCAGTCACCTTGGAAGGCCTGGAGCTTGCAAGCTATAGATAAATAGTAAGCATGTGCCAATATCAAACGGTATTAAGGCCACGGTACGATATTATTGTACTTGGTAAAATTGCCATAGTGTGTAAAACGATGTGGCATTTTACACAACGTGTAAAAATGCCACAAACATATTTAGGAAGGGATGCCCACACTTTTTCTGCAGGCGAGCTACTTTTCAATTGACCAAGTCAAGGGGATCTACTTCATTCATATATATCATTTATATTTATTTATTTATGAAAGATAAGTTTTTGTTAACAAGTTAAAGGTGTGTAATGATAATGCAAGCATGGTTAACACCTATAGATTCCTTTCTTTCATGAAGACAATATAAATATTTGTATACGTTTGTGTATTACCTGATTCTGATGACTTGCATTAATCAGACAGTAGTGATGATAACGTCCACATTTTCAAATGAAAGAGAATAAAAGTCCTCCTTTCTGTCCAATACCACATGAAAGTGGTTGGTTTTTGGCATCTTATGTTATGGTTTAACAGAGGGGAGGTGACGGCAACTGACACCAGGGGTCAGTGATGCTCAATAATTTATTATATATATAGTCAATATATATATGTAATAATAAATAATAGTACTAAACTATAGAATGGAGTGTGTGACCAAAATACAAGAGTGTGCGGTGTAAGACTATGTGTGTAGTAGAGATGCGCGGATAGGCAATTATTTAATCCGCAACTGCATCACAAAAGTCGTCATCCACCCGCCATCCACCCGCCATTCACCCGAACTAACATTTTATCAAAACCACAACCGCCCGCCACCCGCCACCCACCCGTTGTTATATATCTAATATAGATGATGCAAGGCATTCCTGTTAAAGAAAGGAGACTGATCCAATGCAGCAGAGACATTCAATGCGTGCCACGCATTAATATCTCTTTGCCACGCATTAGAGGCTAAGAGATATTAATGCGTGATAATATAATTTATCATTATTATAATATTATTGTCATTTCCATTAAGAAAGTGTTGACTTTTATTGTTATTTTTTTTCCTGGTCTTTAGTATTCCCTTTTTTAGTTTGTCGCGTACCACATTTTGCAGCCGGCAAATTTTATTTTTTTCTTCTTCTTCTGTTGTGTTGTGTTGTGGTTTGCTGTGTCACGCCAAATTTTTACCCCCTACAAAAACCTTCCCCCCCCCCATTTACTCCCGTGGTCATGTTTCCTCTTACGTCATTGACAGCGATCGATAGCACTTCGGCTTTGACTGCCCGTCGCTGGAGGGATACTAAGTCTTTGATAGCTGCTGGAATCTGAAGAAATGTTGCCGGTTAAGGACCCCCGGCCCCGGAAGTGAATGGGGGGGGGGGGGGGGGGAGGCTTTTGTAGGGGGGAAGAAATTTGGCGTGACAGCTGCAGCAGTGCCTGATGAATAATTTCCTGTTTCAAAGAGTGCTGCTCGTTTTTCGTATGTGGGTAACAACATTTAACTATGTATTTTTTTTTCTGAATCGGTTCAACCGCCACCCGCCCCAATCTATTTAAAATCTATTTTTTTCGTCATGCATCCGCCCGACCCGCGGATTATCCGCGGACTCCGCGGTTGTGTCCGCAAACCGCGCATCTCTAGTGTGTAGATAGCTGAAGTGTGTTACCAAGTGTTGAAGAGAGCGAAGGAACACGGAAGTACATGGGACAGGCGAGTCTGGTGGCAGCGGCGAATAGATCGCCGCTGAGGCCGGCTAAGCGGGCGACCATCTTGGCCGTCGGGAAGGCAGACACGAGTGGCGCCATGGTGCGTCTCGCCGGAAACGAGGAGGTGACATCGGAGGCGTGGAAGCAGCAGCAGACGTTGTCGGAGGCGTGGATGCAGTAGCAGACGTTGTCGGAGGCGTGGAAGCAGCAGCAGACGTCGTCGTCTGAGGCGTGGAAGCAGCAGCAGACGTCGTCGTCTGAGGCGTGGAAGCAGCAGCAGACGTCGTCGTCTGAAGCGTGGAAGCAGCAGCAGACGTCGTCGTCTGAGGCGTGGAAGCAGCAGCAGACGTCGTCGTCTGAGGCGTGGAATCAGCAGACGTCATCAAAGCCGGAGACGAAGAGGGCAGCTGAGGAGCTGGCCGAGGCGCTGAAGCCAGTGCTGCTGTCCGAGGTGCAGAGGTAGGCAGACCAGGCCGAGGTGCTGAAGCCGTAGACGAGGAGGGCAGCTGAGGAGCTGGCTGAGGTGCTGAAGCCAGTGCTTCTGGCCGAGGTGCAGAGGCCCGCGCTGCTGGCCGAGTGGCAGAGGTCGACGCTGCTGGCCGAGGTGCTGATGCCTGCGCTGCTGGCCGAGGTGCTGATGCCCGCACTCTGGCCGAGGGGCAGAGCTCGGCGCTGCTGGCCGAGGGGCAGAGGTCGAAGCCAGCCTGGAAGCTGGCGGAGACGCGGGGGTCAACCTGGAAGCTGGCGGAGACGCGGGGGACAGCCTGGAAGCTGGCGGAGATGCGGGGGTCAGCCTGGAAGCTGGCGGAGATGCGGGGTTCAGCCTGGGAGCTGGTGCTAGCTCGGAGGCTAGCTCGGGGACTGGTGCTAGCTCGGAGGCTAGCCTGGGGACTGGTGCTAGCCAGGGGACTGGTGCTAGCTCGGGGGCTAGCCAGGGGGCTGGTGCTAGCTCGGGGGCTAGCCAGGGGGCTGGTGGCTGCGGCTGGGAAAAGCAAAAGCCAGGTGGTATTTGTTTGGCAGGTGGTAGCCTAGAGGCTAGAAAAATTGTCCAGGGTGGAGGTAAAAGAAAAAGACATCCTGCGAGGGGCAAGCAAAAAAAATAAAAATGTTTTACTGGGGGCGGGACTAAAGTCACTGGGGGAGGAGCTAAAGAAAAACTGTGCCGTCAGGTCCTTATATTTAATTTGGCCGGAATATACTGTTATGGTTTAACAGAGGGGAGGTGACGGCAACTGACACCAGGGGCAAGTAATGCTCAATAATTTATTATGTATATAGTCAATATATATATGTAATAATAAACAATACTACTAAACTATAGAATGGAGTTTGTGACCAATATACAAGAGTGTGTGGTGTAAGACTATGTGTGTAGATAACTGAAGTGTGTTACCAAGTGTTGAAGAGAGCGAAGGAACACGGAAGTCCATGGGACAGGCAGGTGATCCGGGCGAGAGAGAAGCGTCAGAGTCCGAGTCCATGCAAGGGGGTCGAGATCCGGGAAGTCACTCCGGGAAGCAGGGGAACGACGACGGGGAATGACGAGACACACAGCAACGTCAAACACGGGAACGGAGGTCTGCAGTAGGATCGACACGACACAACAATGAAACACGGAGGGGAAAACAGAGCAAGGTTGTATCAAGCTTCAGATGATCGCTTACTGTACAGAAGACTATATTCCGGCGCCAGCATGCCAGGTTGTGCAGGTTTATGAAGGCAGCTTGATCATCACGGGCAGGTGCACTCATTGCCGGTGAATGATTGCTGCAGGGCGGAGACGCCCGCGGCGCGTCCCTGGATGTACGCGGCCTTGGGCGTGTTCCGAGGTGAGACAATCAGAGTGCAAGGATGAGGGCGGATTCCAATGCCGTGACAGTATCCCCCTCCTTATGGACAGCTCCCAGATGTCCTCTAGCTGGAACCACAAGAAACACTGGAACAAAAGTCAAGGGAGGGTGGAGGGGCGAACTGGAGGTGGGTCGCCGGCCCAAGTGTCCCAGAATCCACCGGGAATGAGTCTGGTGGCAGCGGCGAGTAGATCGCCGCTGAGGCCGGCGAGGTGGGCGACCATCTTGGCCGTCGGGAAGGCAGACACGAGTGGCGCCATGGTGCGTCTCGCCGGAAACGAGGAGGTGACATCGGAGGCGTGGAAGCAGCAGCAGACGTCGTCGGAGGCGTGGAAGGAGCAGCAGACGTCGTCGTCTGAGGCGTGGAAGCAGCAGCAGACGTCGTCGTCTGAGGCGTGGAAGCAGCAGCAGACGTCGCCGTCTGAGGCGTGGAAGCAGCAGCAGACGTCGTCGTCTGAAGCGTGGAAGCAGCAGCAGACGTCATCGTCTGAGGCGTGGAAGCAGCAGCAGACGTCGTCGTCTGAGGCGTGGAAGCAGCATCAGACGTCATCGTCTGAGGCGTGGAATCAGCAGACGTCATCAAAGCCGGAGACGAAGAGGGCAGCTGAGAAGCTGGCCGAGGCGCTGAAGCCAGTGCTGCTGTCCGAGGTGCAGAGGTAGGCAGACCAGGCCGAGGTGCTGAAGCCGTAGACGAGGAGGGCAGCTGAGGAGCTGGCCGAGGCGCTGAAGCCAGTGCTGCTGTCCGAGGTGCAGAGATAGGCGGACCAGGCCGAGGTGCTGAAGCCGTAGACGAGGAGGGCAGCTGAGGAACTGGCCGAGGTGCTGAAGCCAGTGCTCCTGGCCGAGGTGCAGAGGCCCGCGCTGCTGGCCGAGTGGCAGAGGTCGACGCTGCTGGCTGAGGTGCTGATGCCTGCGCTGCTGGCCGAGGTGCTGATGCCCGCACTCTGGCCGAGGGGCAGAGCTCGGCGCTGCTGGCCGAGGGGCAGAGGTCGAGGCCAGCCTGGAAGCTGGCGGAGACGCGGGGGTCAACCTGGAAGCTGGCGGAGACGCGGGGGACAGCCTGGAAACTGGCGGAGACGCGGGGGTCAGCCTGGAAGCTGGCGGAGACGCGGGGGTCAGCCTGGGAGCTGGTGCTAGCTCGGAGGCTAGCTCGGGGACTGGTGCTAGCTCGGAGGCTAGCCTGGGGACTGGTGCTAGCTCGGAGGATAGCCTGGGGACTGGTGCTAGCCAGGGGACTGGTGCTAACTTTGGGTCTAGCCAGGGGGCTGGTGCTAGCTCGGGGGCTAGCCAGGGGGCTGGTGGCTGCGGCTGGGAAAAGCAAAAGACAGGTGGTATTTGTCTGGCAGGTGGTAGCCTGTCTGGGTGCAGCTGTGCTACCACATCAGCACAGCCACCAGTACTAAAATGGAAGATAGATGGTTTTGGTCTGGCAGGGGGTAGCCTGGCTGGATGCAGCTGCGCCACCACATCAGCACAGCCACCAGTCCTACCCCCCCCCCCCCTCCGAACGCGGATGCCAGACGCTTCCAGCTGACTGAGGAACAGTCACTAAGGGTGTGAGGTGGGTGGCCAGGCGGCGGGTAAATTCCTCCTTCCCCGTATTGAAGTTAAACAGTCCCTTGGAGTGTTGAGGAGGGATAGAAAAATTGTCCAGGGTGGAGGTAAAAGAAAAAGACATCCTGCGAGGGGCAAGCAAAAAAAATAAAAATGTTTTACTGGGGGCGGGGCTAAAGTCACTGGGGGAGGAGCTAAAGAAAAGCTGTGCCGTCAGGTCCTTATATTTAATTTGGCCGGAATATACTGTTATGGTTTAACAGAGGGGAGGTGACGGCAACTGACACCAGGGGCCAGTAATGCTCAATAATTTATTATGTATATAGTCTGTCTTGTCTTTTAACAAAGAAACAAGGAAGTCACAATCTTCGTTCAATGAATGTTCTGCAATTTGTCATCCCCAAAGTAAGAACTGAACTGGGCAAGAAAGCATTTAGGTTTTCAGCAGCGAAGGCTTGGAATAACCTACAATCGAATATTAAACTTCAAACCCTTGTTACGTTGAATTAGTTTAAAGCTTCTGTGAAAGGACTGCAGTCTACCTTGTCTGTATGCACATGTGTTATGTGAGCAAGTTTTAATGTCGTAAATGTGATGTTTTATGTATTTGTTTACTGTTTTTAATGTAACCTTGCTGCTGCCCTCTTGGCCAGGTCTCCCTTGGAAAAGAGATCTTTGATCTCAATGGGATTTTACCTGGTTAAATAAAGGCTAATAATAATAACATCTTATTTGTCCAGCTTCCATACTCCTTTGTATACGCTTTACAAGAAATACATTGGCGGCAAGCTTCGTAGCTTGCTAGCTTGTGCACGCCAGCTTTCAGAGACTCTTATTTTGTTAGCGCAGGCAGGATGAAGCAGCGCTTTTATTGTGAAGATAGGAACTGTGCAGTCGGTCTTTAGAGTTTTGAGTATGCCGCGAGTCTGTTGAAATAAAAAGTGTTTCTCGCCTTCCTGTCGGTCATTTTTTCTTAATAATGATCTCGTAGTAGCCAGCGTCATCTCACAAGACTCTCGGGTGCCGTGAATGTCAATCAAGTGACGAAAGTCACGTCTTGGTGAAGATTGATGATCGCTAATTTTTAGGTAAATTTTTTAAATGCCTGGCTGGCGATTGACTGACACACCCTCCGCCATCGACCGGTAGCTCGCGATCAACTTAATGGGCACCCCTGATTTTGGATGAACAGACTTACTGTAATTAACACAAACATAATGGTCAAATGTTCAATCGAGGGCTGTCAAACGATTAAAATATTTAATCTTGATTAATCGCAGTTAGTTCATAGATAACTCAAAATTAATTCTGATAAGTCGCGGCTATATATACATTTTCGTCATTCATAAGCGTACCCTATACAGTTTAAATTTTCTAGTTTTTAATAGTTTGCTTTAATTAAATGTTTTTCAACACTATGCTTTTTTAAACAGCTCAACACACATAGGACATGAACACACTGCAGTGCGTTGGTATCTTGCCAGATGATGTATTTTGTAGGAGTACAGAATTTGTATTCCTGCTGTAGGAGCACTTGCATTCAGAGGAGGCATTACCCTTCCATGTTTAAATACCAGTTTCACACATTAATAGCACAAATTGTGGATTGTGACGATCATGGTTTGAATTTCAAAGATGTTTGGTAATGTAAAATGTGATATTTCTACCTGAAGAAATGCTTCTGATATTCTGTACATTACATGTTGTACAGGTTAATCATATTTGTCTTAACCTTCTCAATTTATCAATAATGTGTGATATCAAGCCTGATACATTCTGTAATTGAGAACTATCAATCACAGCATGTTATTAAAAAACCTGCCACAAAAATAGATGTATGAATATTCATGTAGGTAGAAATATCACAGATTACATCAAAACATATTTGACAATCAAAGCATGATCGTAATGAAATATATTTATTTTGTAACTGTAGTGGATGTGACGTGTGGAGTTTTCGGCGTGAAGCCGGTACCGTGATTGGTTTGAGAAGGTGTCTTGACATGTTTTGACGACAAGACTAAAGAATTATAAAGACTTCCTGCCAACATTTCTGTTGAGCGTCTACCCCAGACCTGGGCATTCTGCGGCCCGCGGGCCGCATCCGGCCCTTTGTGCGTCCCTGTCCGGCCCGCGTGAGGCCAAATATAAATTACAAAATAAATTTTAAAAAGTATCTATGTCGAGTGTGCAATACAACGGTGCTGCTTTTGTTTTGAAAATCGTTATTTGTATTACTTCCGTGTGGACGTATGCGTGATTGTGAGTGAATGTGAACAACTCCAATTACAAAATAAAGTTGAAAAAACATCTATGTCCTGCGCGCAATACAACTGTGCTGCTTTTATTTTGAAAAGTATTATTTATGGGCGTGTGTCCGTGTGTAACCTGCGAGTGAAGGTGCACATGCAGCGACAAGTGATGCACGGTTTACACCCGAGACGCCAAAAAGAGAAAAGTTGATGAGGAATGCCGTGTTTTCAACAACACATGAACTGCACGCAACAACACATGAACTGCAAAGCAACGTCCCCTCACCTAAGGTGCGTGCCTGCGCAATTGCGCACTGCTCAAGCGTCCGCTGCGCGCAGCAAGTATATGCCGCGCACCAAATCAAATCCCATCTGAATTATAAACAAAATAAACATATTTATTCTATGGAATTTTGCAATGCAACTTTGAGTGACAGTGACAACAAGCGGCCCTAATGGTGTTCGTCAACACCGTTCAATTGAACACCGTTCAATTATTGTAACGTCTATCGAGATGCTTCGAGGACAGGAATTATATCGATCACTTTATTGAACAAAACTGTTTATATTCGGACATAACCACACCAAAAACATGAGTAAAACAATTCTATCTCGAAAAACTAGTCATTTTCTGCCGTACAAACCAGGCCAAAACCAACTTGTCATCTGTCACCAACACGCATAGCACTAAACCACTGGTGCGTTTAAGGCCACACAAAAAGTCGGACAACTCAAACACCACACAAAGTTACACTATGACTCCTCAGTCATACGTGTGCTTATTTTACTGTCATTTATTATTAATGTTAATTTATATATATTAGTCATGGAATGCTGTTACACATACTATGTTGAAGTATTACTATTATTATTATTATTATTATTATTTATCTTACGGTATATATCAAAAATAATATTGAGCAAAATTTAATTGAAATATTGTCGATGTGGCCCTCCAGCAGTGCTCGGGTAGCTCATGCGGCCCCCGGTAAAAATTAATTGCCCACCCCTGCTCTACCCCATCTCACTAAAGCAGTTACAGTAACAATCTACATTTTATGTAAATTAATGCACTCAACTGTAATGTAAACACTGACGTGAAGCTCCTCCTCTCTGCAAGCGGCAAAGCACGCCAGCCTGCATTCGCTCCAGTGACGTCGTCTCACGGCGATTGAAGATAAAATGGTTGATGAGAAATGATAAATGGGTTATACTTGTATAGCGCTTTTCTACCTTCAAGGTACTCAAAGTGCTTTGACGGTATTTCCACATTTACCCATTCACACACACTGATGGCAGGAGCTGCCATGCAAGGCACTAACCAGCAGCCATCAGAGGCAAAGGGTGAAGTGTCTTGCCCAAGGACACAACGGACGTGACTAGGAAGGTAGAAGGTGGGGATTGAACCCCAGTAACCAGCAACACTCCGATTGCTGGCACAGCCACTCTACCAACTTCGCCACGCCGCCCCTTATAAAATGTTCTTGTATTGGCAGGAGAACGACTTGTCATGGCTTTGGATATCGGATTTCCATATTGTTACCTTTTCTTTGTGCATTTCTGCTCGCTATTTCACTGCTTGTGGCTCAACAGTGACTGGGCGCAGTGGACGCCATTAGACTTAGGCCCCGTTAACACTAAGCTGGATAAGGTTATCCAGGGTAAATCACACCTAACCTTATCCGTGTCCACACACAACAATGCCACCGTTTAATTCAAGGGTCAAAAATCGCGGGATTAAAAAAAAATTGTGCGGTTAAAGGAGTTTATAGTTAACGCGTTATCGCATTAATTTTGACAGCCGGAGTTCAATCCATATTTTTTACTACAAACATGTATTTTTAAGTGCAAATAATTGTGCAAAGAACTGTTGAGTGTTCTTAAAGATATAATGTAAACATCCAGTGTGAAACAATAATGTTCAATGTTTCAATCAATGTTTATTTATATAGCCCTAAATCACAAGTGTCTCAAAGGGCTGTACAAGCCACAACGACATCCTCGGTACAGAGCCCACATACGGGCAAGGAAAAACTCACCCCAGTGGGACGTCGGTGAATGACTATGAGAAACCTTGGAGAGGACCGCATATGTGGGTAACCCCCCCCCTCTAGGGGAGACCGAAAGCAACGGATGTCGAGTGGGTCTGACATAACATTGTGAAAGTCCAGTCCACAGTGGATCCAACACATCAGCGGGAGTCCAGTCCACAGCGGGGCCAACAGGAAACCATCCCGAGCGGAGACGGGTCAGCAGCGCAGAGATGTCCCCAACCGATGCACAGGCTAGTGGTCCACCCGGGGTCCCGGCTCTGGACAGCCAGCACTTCATCCATGGCCACCGGACCTATGCAACTCCCCCTCGCAAGGGACAGGGGAGAAGAGGAGAGAAGAAAAGAAACGGCAGATCAACTGGTCTAAAAAAGGGGGGGTCTATTTAAAGGCTAGATTATACAAATGAGTTTTAAGATGGGACTTAAATGCTTCTACTGAGGTAGCATCTCTAACTGTTACCGGGAGGGCATTCCAGAGTACTGGAGCCCGAATAGAAAACGCTCTATAGCCCGCAGACTTTTTTTTGGCTCTGGGAATCACTAATAAGCCGGAGTTCTTTGAACGCAGATTTCTTGTCGGGACATATGGTACAATACAATCGGCGAGATAGGCTGGAGCTAAACCGTGTAATATTTTATACGTAAGTAGTAAAACCTTAAAGTCGCATCTTAAGTGCACAGGAAGCCAGTGCAAGTGAGCCAGTATAGGCGTAATATGATCAAACTTTCTTGTTTTTGTCAAAAGCCTTGCAGCCGCATTTTGTACCAACTGTAATCTTTTAATGCTAGACATAGGGAGGCCCGAAAATAATACGTTACAGTAATCGAGACGAGACGTAACGAACGCATGAATAATGATCTCAGCGTCGCTAGTGGACAAGATGGAACGAATTTTAGCGATATTACGGAGATGAAAGAAGGCCGTTTTAGTAACACTCTTAATGTGTGACTCAAACGAGAGAGTTGGGTCGAAGATAATACCCAGATTCTTTACCGAGTCTCCTTGTTTAATTGTTTGGTTGTCAAATGTTAAGGTGGTATTATTAAATAGATGTTGGTGTCTAGCAGGACCGATAATCAGCATTTCCGTTTTCTTAGCGTTGAGTTGCAAAAAGTTAGCGGACATCCATTGTTTAATTTCATTAAGACACGCCTCCAGCTGACTACAGTCCGGCGTGTTGGTCAGCTTTAGGGGCATGTAGAGTTGAGTGTCATCAGCATAACAGTGAAAGCTAACACCGTACTTGCGTATGATGTCACCCAGCGGCAGCATGTAAATACTAAAGAGTGCAGGGCCAAGAACCGAACCCTGGGGAACTCCGCACGTTACCTTGACATAGTCCGAGGTCACATTGTTATGGGAGACGCACTGCATCCTGTCAGTAAGATAAGAGTTAAACCAAGACAAGGCTAAGTCTGACATACCAATACGTGTTTTGATACGCTCTAATAAAATATTATGATCGACGGTATCGAAAGCGGCGCTAAGATCAAGAAGCAGCAACATAGATGACGCATCAGAATCCATCGTTAGCAATAGATCATTAGTCATTTTTGCGAGGGCTGTCTCCGTAGAGTGATTTGCCCTGAAACCGGATTGAAAAGGTTCACAGAGATTGTTAGTCACTAAGTGTTCATTTAGCTGCTGTGCAACAGTTTTTTCGAGAATTTTGGAAATAAACGGAAGGTGGGAGACCGGTCGGTAGTTTACCATGAGGTCAGGATCGAGGTTAGGTCTTTTGAGCAGAGGATGAATAACCGCTTTTTTGAATGCTAGGGGAACAGTGCCGGAGGAAAGTGATAAGTTTATAATATTTAACACTGATGGACCTAATAATACAAACAGTTCCTTGATAAGTTTCCCAGGAAGTGGGTCAAGTAAACATGTTGTTTGTTTTATCCCACTTACACGCTGTAATAATTCCTCTAATGTTATTTCATCAAAAATAGAGAGACTATTTTGGAGGGCAGTGTCCGTCGTATATACAGTCGTATTTGTGTTAATAGAGCCCAGTTGTAGCTGGGATGCGTTGTCTTTAATCTCCTTTCTAATGAGTTCAATTTTCTTATTAAAGAAATTCATAAAATCATCTGCCGAGTGGGTGGAGCTACTGGGAGGAGTCCCTTGTTGGGTTAGCGATGCTACTGTACTAAACAGAAATTTAGGATCGTTTTTGTTGAGGCGGATGAGATTTGAGTAGTATTTAGCTTTAGCTAAGGTAAGCATGCGTTTATAAGTTATTAAACTATCACTCCATGCTTGATGGAAAACCTCAAGTTTAGTCGCGCGCCATTTGCGTTCCAGTTTTCTACATGATAATTTATGAGCTCTAATTTCTTCTGTAAACCATGGGGTGCGCCTTTTAGGGGCCCTTTTTTGCTTTAGCGGTGCTATACTATCAATAATTTCGCGCAAGGCATCATCAAAGTTGTTAGTGAGTTTATCAATAGAGCCGACATAATTTGGGAATGGTGCTATTACCGAAGGCAGTAGGTCAGCAAGAGTCATCGTTGTGGCAGCATTAATGTTGCGGCCGCTATAGCAGTTATTATTATTATTAGCTTGTTGACAAAGAGTCAAAACTTCAAATTTTATAAGGTAATGATCGGACATTACTTTAGTATATGGAAGTATCATAACTTTGGAGGTGGTGACACCCCTGACAAGCACTAGATCTATTGTATTACCGTTGCGATGCGTGGGTTCATGTATTATTTGTGTAAGACCACAGCTATCAATTATGGTTTGGAGCGCCACGCACTGAGGGTCCGATGGGGTATTCATATGGATATTAAAGTCCCCCATTATGATTATATTGTCGGCGTGCGTCACTAGATCAGCAACGAACTCTGAGAATTCACTGAAAAAGTCCGAACAGGGCCCAGGGGGGCGGTAGATAACAGCCAGGTCGAGAGGTAGCGGTGTGACAGACCTCATAGTAAGCACCTCAAACGATTTATATTTATTATTTAGGTTAGGGGTAAGGTTGAAATTTTCATTGTATATTAGTGCGACACCCCCTCCCCTTTTAAGAGGGCGGGCAACATGCGCATTCGTATAGTTAGGAGGAGATGCCTCATTGAGCGCAAAAAATTCGTCCGGTTTGAGCCAGGTTTCGCTAAGACCAATGACGTTAAGATTGTTGTCTCTAATGACCTCATTAACCAATAACGCCTTGGGAGACAATGATCTTATGTTTAAAAAGCCCATATTATAGGTATTGGGCTGTTTTGACGAGTTTTTGTTAAGATTATCCGTAGTGGCAATATTAACAATGTTGCGTTTATTATGCGTAGTGCACTTTAAATAGTTTCGACCATATCTAGGAATTGATATGACGGGAATTTTCCGATTGTTTGCTTGGTGCTGCAATAGACTGGACATATCATAATTTGCCACCTCAGTAGAATGCATGTCCACCTCTGACACAGACACAACAGAAAAAACATTATGTGAATTGTGTATTATTCTAAGAGAATTGCTATGCGTACATGGATTATCCAGCCTGGCGCTGGCTAGTTCTAGCTTAACTGACTCCTCACCCGGACTAACAGACATTGTAATTGCCTGTGACCGGGCTTGCTCTAGTGTAGTCAGTCAAGTGAGACTTAAATAGTAGTCTATGTTTCTAGACAGGATGATGGCGCCTTCCTGGTTAGGGTGAAGGCCGTCTCTCATCAGCAAGCCTGGTTTGCCCCAGAAAGAGGGCCAGTTATCAATAAACGTTAGTCCCTGCGTCCTACAGTAGCTAGCCAACCACTTGTTAAGCGAGACTAATCTGCTATATCTCTCATCATTGCCTCTCGCAGGCAGGGGGCCAGAGACAATTACTCGATGCCTGGACATCTTTCTGGCGAGATCACAAGTCCTGGCTATGTTTCTCTTTGTAATCTCTGACTGTCTCATTCTAGTGTCATTGGAGCCAACGTGTACAACTATATTCGCATAATTAGTGGTGCGATTAGCCTGTCGTACGTGTTTACTAGGCCTGTTGCGAGTTAGCTCCCTAAGATTAGCTTCAATGTCAGGTGCTCTGGCCCCGGGGATACACTTTATTGTGGCTGGTTTGCTAAGCTTTATGTTTCGGGTGATGGAGTCCCCTATAACTAAGGTGTGGTGCCCGGTAGACTGGGGTGTAGGACTAGCTAAAGAGCTAAATCTATTATGCGTCTCAACCGGTACACCGTAGCTTGTAGGCCGCTTAGGACTGCTACAAGCTGGGCTAGTTAGCTCGCTACAGCTAACGCTAGCAGATGTGTCCGCAACATCTAAAGTTACGACATTACTCTGCTCTAACTGGCGGACACGGCCCTCTAGCAGAGCCAACCTCTCCGTGAGTATGGTGCAAGACGCGCAGGAAGCCATTACTCACAGTGTTTTCTGTCACCGAGTGAAGTTCCTGCTGTCCTCAGGGAAGTGGTCGCGGTCTGTAGGAGTAGCTTCTTACTGACCGGCGCTGCCTTTCTCCGCGCTAGCTTAGCAGCTAGCTAGCTGAGGAAAGGGTGGTGGGACAGAGATCGGGTGATTTGCAAGTTAAATAGTACCACTAAAAATGTTTGAGAAGTGATAAAGAAAGCTGTAGAACAATTAAAAGCACACAGATAGAGCGCTACTTAGCTTTTTCGCAACAGCGAACAGACGGCGAGCAGTCACGCATGTTCAACTTTTACTTTTTGAGAAGCAGTGTCCTCTGCAGTGGACATATTTTTTTATATCAGTTTGGAAAACGCGGTTTCTCTTTTAATAAAGTAAATATCTCAAAAATGTATGTTTAGCTTTGCTGGCTTCGAATATATTTTCCGGGTGATGGTTTATCAAGTAGCATCTCCTTTTCACCGGATGCTATCCCTGCGCGGCGGTGCACCGTGAACTGCTCTGTTTCGCTTTGAAAACGCTCCAAACAAAGGTAGCACTTTAGTACGCAGACTTTATTACCTCCACCAAAGAGGTTATCTTTTCACCAGGGTTTGTTAGTTTGTTAGCAACATAACTTAAAAAGTTAAGGAAGGGTTTTGATGAGATGTTCAGGAAATGTCCATAAACAAATTCCTTTTATCTACTACAAAGACACTTCTCCCACATGATTCCTCCTTTTCATGATTCCTCCTTTTCTCCCCTTTATGGCGTTCCACAGCCCCACCTTGCTGGTCCCGCACTGCGCAGACGATTATGGCAGATGTAGTTTATTTTTAGACCGGCCAATTTAAAAGCGGCAGAAAAAAATACATTCACCAAGTTTTTGTTTGACACTGTCACACGTCACGGCATTATCGTGAGGATTTTGTTGCCGCAACACCGCGGTGTCTACAATACCGTTACATCCCTAATGAATAGACTTATAATTCACATGAGATTTGTTGTTTTCCTTGGTTATTTCCTGTTTTTTTGCTCTTATTTTGAAAGTTTCATATCACAATGTAGACATCACCTTTAACCTTCTGTTTTTGGAACACCTGATGCTGATTAGTAATTCGACCTGGCAGGGATGGGTGCCGTTCACAACTGATATAGTACTTACTTCCGGTACATGGGACTAGATATTGATACTCAACGCTACCAGTTTTTGGTACTTTTTTATATGTTAAAAAATGAATTATTTTGATGGTAAAATACAATTTATTTTGCAACATTCAAAATCGCGTTGATTATGATAACTGCTATCTATTTATTATGTCTTGTTTTATATAACATTTCTGAGTCTCAATAACAGTTGCAAATCCAAGATGGCAGTAGTGTATGGTTTATGGTGGTTTCTGCTGAATGTAGTTATTGGTTGCGCGCTAAAAAGTGTTAATACTGTAAGTGTTGTAACTATTACGCACCAGCTGTTTGACTGTAACCTGCATCTTGGTTGTAGTTTTCATTATCAAATCTGAAGGTGTTGAAATCGCCACGTAAAATCGTTAATGATGGAAGACAATTTGGGGTTAAGAAAATGTTGACTCCGGTCGCATAACATTCTTGAAAGGACTGACACGTAGACAAATTGGAGCTATGTTTACTGTTGAAAAACACACACAGCACTTGTGATGTTATGTTTTTTGTGCATGTGGGTCACTTCATGAGCACATTCCATTCATATTAGACATCAATATTTATTTTGGTAATGTAAACGACGACGTAAAAAGATGGGATTTGACAAAATAATCCAAATTTGAAATCATACCCTGCAGCGTGAACGTAGCCAAAGTTGTAGTTTTTTTCCCCAAAATATCTTCCAAGATAAGCTAATACAGATAATATTGTGAGTGAAAATGAGTGTGTACAATAATGTTTGGGTTAGCACGTTTGTGCTGGAAGAATCTAATTTAGTGTCTGCAGCATGCTAACACATTTTATTCAGTAATCGCATTTTAATCACACTCATTTCTTAAATGTTGCCTGAGGGGGTGTTGAATTATTTTGCAGCTGCAATATTTTGGACAGGATGAATGTTTCACAGTCTATTTGATGTTTCTCTCCCTCTAGGTGAAATTTTAAGTGTTTTTTTTGGTGTGTGACCCACAAACGATCTTTCGGCTGTTTCCCAACGGGATGATACAAGATGTTCGGAAACACCGTCGGGATTTTTAGCCTTGTTATTCCACAACGTTCCAGATGGTTGGAGCAATCCCGTGAGTTTACTGCGAAACGATAGAAGAGGAGCAACTTCCCCCTCATTTTAATTGAATTTCAGCTTTTTTTGGGCCCCCACCTTGCAAGACCTGAAGTCCTCCATGACCTCCCTCAGGGTTAATTGCTTCTGGCAGTCGAGTAGCTGTTTGGGACCACAAAGGGGGGCTGGCTTACTGTAAGGCGTGTTCAGGATTGGAGGATCTTGATTTCCCCTGGTGGATGTCTAATAGGTTCTGAAGAAGAGAGTCATGGAGGAAAACAAGAGCAGAAAGATGGCGATGAGAAGTCTTCTCCCTGCACAACGTGAGATGAAATGGAGCCAGCGCTCAAGCAAAACAAAATGCACAGTGGGAATTCCGCAACACTCCTGGAGAGGACTGATGGCCCTGGTGGGGGGTGTTGAGCTCGGGGGAGGTGTCAGGGTGTGTTTCCTGGTGTCCACGGGTGGTTGGCGTGACATCTTAAAGCTGATTCATGCTAGTCAAGACAGCTGGGAGAGTCCTTGTTTGCCTTCAGCAGTGTTGGGACTAACGCGTTACAAAGTAACGCGTTACTGTAACGCCGTTAGTTTCGGCGGTAACTAGTAATCTAACGCGTTGTTTTTTATATTCAGTAACTCATTTACCGTTACTACATGATGCGTTACTGCGTTATTTTACGTCATTTTTTATGTAGTATCGGCTAGAAACTGAAGATCTGAGTGTGTTTTTGTGGAAAATAAGAGGCGTACGTGCTTTGTGTGGGTGGGGGCGGGGGGGGGACTCCCATACCGTAGTTGAGGGGCGCAGGGGAGACGTTCCTTCGGGGCTAACAACCTTCACTTTACCCGGAAGTGGTCTTTACAGCTGAGGGTGAATGAAGAGGCCGGCGGTTTGTTGCAACTTTGTGACTTTATTGCACGCAGCTATCCACCAAGCTAGAGAGAGCACCAGCAAGCACTCACTTCTCTCGCCCACTCACTCACTGATGTCCCTCACCACACATGCTGTCATATCTTAAAGGGCCACACACACACACACACACACACATAAACGCTACTATCATAACAACTAACAAGATATCAAGGCGAAGCAAAGAGTCGATTTTTTTAACAAGGAGAAATTCTCAATACTTTTTTTTTGTCGAGCACAAAGAAAATAACATTTTAGTTAAATGTAAGTTGTGTCTTGGATCAAATATCCTATCTACTTCAAGTTCAAGTTAAAGTGGCATTATGTTGCAGCTATTTAAAATAGTTTTGTCAATTTGTTCTGGCCAGAAACAAATTGGCCTTTGAAACATATCTTTGTCTTTGTGTGTTGTATGTAGAGCACATTGCTTAGCAGAGTTCAGTGATGTAAATGCATGTCAAGTTGATCAACACATTGTATTATTCTCCAGTGCAATAACAGTACTGAAATGAAGGCTAAAGGGCATTAATGGGAGCTTTTAAAAAAGAAAAGAAAAAAAGAAGTAACTAAATAGTTACTTTTCAAAGTAACGCATTACTTTTTGGCGTAAGTAACTGAGTTAGTAACTGAGTTACTTTTGAAATTAAGTAACTAGTAACTATAACTCATTACTGGTTTTCAGTAACTAACCCAACACTGGCCTTCAGCAATCTAAACTTTCACACTCTTGTTTATTTACAACGCACTGAGTGGAATGTGTTTGTTTTCTTTCATTTTGCCATAGTATGATGTAGCGAAGTAACGATATAAAAACTTCATATCATGGTTATCGTGACCAAAAAAATCATTTTTATGACGGTATTGTTGAATGTGCTCAAAAAGTACTTATAACCACGCTGAAATCTTTTGACCAAGTTAGCTTTTATTGTTTAAATATTGGTTTGTACTGAAGCAGTTGACAAATAAAACCTATTTTTAATATTTATTATTTCTGGTGGGTGTTTTGGCGTCCTACTCTGTTCAGTGGTGAACGCATCGTAAAAAAAACCCTCAAAATTTCTCTGAGTATAGAACAACTACTTTGTGCTAAGAGAGTACAGCTTGTAGGTTCAATGTGCACAATTGAATTTCTCAGTTGCTCAGACAGTAATGTGTTAGTATAAGTTCAGTCTGGGGTATGTCGTTTCTTTATGGGAAAAGACATTAATATTTCTTGTTTTCATGTTAGCATTAAAGCTAGCGAGCTGGTGCCAATCAATCCGTGAGTTTATCAAAGTGCAGTTATCAATCATGGTTTTTCGATCATTTTAATTTAAATAGGTAATACTTACCTTCAGGAGTTTTACCGCGGATATCATATTACCGTTTATTGTTCATTTCTTGTTTAGTGTTGCGAAAGATGGCCAAAAAAAAAAAAAAACAATATAGGTCATTTTATATCACGATAAAAATATATATCACGGTTAGTATTTCTTTTTTTAAATCATATACACACATTAAATTAATGACATTTATTTCTCTTTTTACAAGTTAAAAAAAAGACAATTAAAAAAAACAAAAAATATGTTTAGTCTCCAGCCCTTCTTTTCAACAGTGCATGCTAGGGCAATGTCTACAAATTTGACTTTAGAAATAGAATCTGTAATTTCTCGGTGTCTGCGAGACTGTTTGTCCTAGACGGTGCCTTTGAACAATGACTCTGTTAGTCTCGTTTGGTGCTTTTCTTTTAAAACTTCCTGGTTTTGAGGCAACGTTAGTATTTTTAACACTGTCTCGTTACTGTTCTTCATGTCTTGTCATTAAGTCACGGAAAAGAATAAACGTTCAAACAAACTTATCCAAACAGAGGAGTTCCTCTTCTCCCTTTTTACCCCAATTCCTCTTTGGGTTTTGCTGGATGTGTCAGAGCCGGTAAGGTTTTTCGAGTGACGTAAAGCAGCACTTTTGGGGCAGTTACATTAGCCACAGCCCAGATGTTAAAAATTATGTTACAAATAATAGACAACTATAGCGTACAATAGACATTTTTATATCGCACAATGATATACCAAGTGTCCATAAAGTCTCTTTACAAGGAATGTGAATCTTACAACAACTAACAATTTAATTCAGAATCGATTCAACACAATTCTCAATTCAAACTGATTCTCGCAATGTATTATTTGGTGTAAAAATGATAAAACCTTTGCAAAACAACAGGTGACAGGTTTCAAAAGATCCTCTTGGCTCCTGACGTACACACAGCGGGATAGAAGTCGAGATGGCTTAAAAATATCTCTTTAAAAATGTATTCTTAAAGACTTTGTATCTCTAAATATTTTGCAAAAAATTATTCCTGAAAAGTATTAATCCTTAGAATCGGACTAAATAAGAATCCCGATTTGGGTGTGAATGCATTTTTTTTTACAAAGGCTGCTGATTAGAGATCTTAATGAATGAAATTTGTTCTATTAAGTTTTAATTAACTTTGCATACTGATCTGAAGCAAATTATTATTGATGCCCTTTTCACCATTGATGATGCCATACTACAGCAAACAATGCGTCTTGATGTGCTTTGTGCAATGAATGGTGCATGCCCACATACAGTAGAGGTGTATTAAATAAGGTAAATAAAAATAGATGTATCTAATTCTGATTTTATAATACTTTGCACATACCGTATTTTTCGGAGTATAAGTCGCTGCATAATAATAGAAGGAAAATAAAGAAGGAAAAAAACATAAGTCGCACTGGAGTATAAGTTGCATTTTTTGGGGAAATTTATTTGATAAAACCCAACACCAAGAATAGACATTTGAAAGGCAATTTAAAATAAATAAAGAATAGTGAACAACACCTGAATAAGTGTACGTTATACGACGCATAAAAAAACAACTGAGAACGTGCCTGGTATGTTAACATAACATATTATGGTAAGAGTCATTCAAATAACTATAACATATAGAACATGCTATACGTTTACCAAACAATCTGTCACTCCTAATCGCTAAATCCGATGAAATCTTATATGTCTAGTCTCTTACGTGAATGAGCTAAATAATATTATTGGATATCTTACGGTAATGTGTTAATAATTTCACACATAAGTCGCTCCTGAGTATAAGTCACACCCCCGGCCAAACTATGAAAAAAACTGCGACTTATAGTCCGAAAAATACGGTACATAATTTTGTTTTGCATGTCTCATGACATAATGCACGTCTCATATGTAATATTGGCTGCATTTCAGATAGTTGTTTGCATGCCATGTTGTTCCAGACCACAGCAAACATTACCTTGCTTGCCAAAGATTGTAATAAATCCATTAGAAGAAGACAGCAGGCCGTTTCCTTTAACTTGGACACACACATCTATACCTTAGGCCAGGGGTCACCAACCTTTTTGAAACCAAGAGCTACTTCTTGGGTACTGATTAATGCGAAGGGCTACCAGTTTGATACACACTTAAATAAATTGCCAGAAATAGCCAATTTGCTCAATTTACCTTTAACTCTGTTATTATTAATAATTAATGATATTTATCTTTGTGGAAACACTGATCATCTTAATGATTTCTCACAATAAATATATATATAGAAACAGATAAATATCAATATGCAACACTTTATTTTTATATTTTCTCTAAGTGCACATTTTTCAAATTTAACATTTTCAAATGATCACTTCTAAGACAGTCTTGTGAAATCACAATATCCCATTTTAACTAGCTAGCCACTAACATTTTGTAACAAATCATGAATTACTTTGCACCATGTTTGTACAAATAATAACTCATGTAAAATACAAAAATAAACTCTCAAATTTTTAAATCATGTCAGACTTTGAACTGGACACCAAATATGTTATCTGTTTCTTTGTCAGTTAGTGGGAAGCCTGGCATTGCATGCTGTTAACTAGTGTGTTGTACTCTGGTGTGTAACTTGACACTGCAACTCTGAGTGAGTCTTGCAGATGTGCATCAGTGAGGCGTGTTGTGTGTTTGTTCTTGATGAAGTTCATGTCAGAAAAGGCTGATTCACAAAGATAAGATTTTTCCTCATTGTTTGCGGAACCTTCTTAATCTTTTGGACATATTTTCACAGCAATCTGGCCTTAAGCTTAATTATGATAAATGTAAAATGTTAAGGATCGGAAATCTAAAGGGAACGTCCTTTCGAATGGAATGCAAAGTGCCTGTTTTGTGGACAGATGGACCAGTTAACATACTTGGTGTTGTTGTCCCAGAAAATCTGGAAGATCTAGGCTCAGTAAATTATGATAATCGACTAAGAAAGCTGGACAAAATTATGCAACTATGGAAAGGGAAATCCCTAACCTTGTATGGTAAAATGTATATTGCCAACTCGTTAATTATTCCTCAATTTATTTATTTGTTTTTGTCATTACCAGCTCCATCACAAAACTTTTTTAAGATTTATGAGCGGAGGGTCTTCGATTTTGTCTGGAACGGCAAACCAGAAAAGATTAAAAGAAAGGTTTTGTACAAAGAGGATGAATATGGGGGCCTGAAACTTCTCAACCTTGAAGCTGTGTGTCTGTCTTTAAAAGCATCAATTGTTCCAAAGATGTATTTAAACATTGAGTGGTACACAAGTGTCCTGTTGGACAAAAAACATGTAATGTATCAAAATAAATAGTATCCTTTTTTACAAGGGATCCCCTCCCATTTTTCTTATGTAGAGAGTCTGCTGGGAAACATGGTGGGGTTCATAAAGGTAACAATCCACTCATAGTGGTGTTTTCAATTTTATGTGCCAGGAAAAAGAGACAATATTTTGCAGCAGATAATATGGATGAACTCTAATATTGTAATAGATGGAAAGCCTTTCTTTTGGAAAAATATGTTTGAAAGAGGAATCATTTTTGTCAATGATATTATCAATGAGAATGGTAAAATTATGAAGTATGATGAATTTAGAACTATGTATGGTGATGCTTGCTCAAGCTTTTCATTTTATCAACTAACTGGAGCAATTGGGAAAAGATGGAAACAAATAATTAATTACGGAACTACTAAATTATTAGTTTGTAAACCTCTAATAAGAAATTCTAGTTGGCAAAAAGGAAGTAAAATAAATAGAAAAATATATAATTTTTATTTAATAAAGAAATCTTTGAAGGCTGCCCCATACAACACATATGGAAAACGGGAGGACTTTTTTGACTGCCCGTTGCCATGGGATGCCATAGTCAAACTAATCTATAAAACTACTATCGATGTGCAAAATCGTTATTTTCAAATTAAAATTATTTATAACTTCTTACCCACAGGGAAAATGTTAAAATTATGGAATATGACAGAGTCAAATGATTGCCGATTTTTTTGTCCCGAGCCTGAATCCACCCTGCATTTGTTTTGGTATTGTCATATTGTGTCTTTGTTTTGGGTGGAAGTTGAAAAAATTTGTTTAAGGATTGGTTTGTTTATGAAGCTTAATGTGGTTTCTGTTATTTTAGGAGAGTTCATTGACAATCATGATTTAGTCAATTTAATTATAGTACTCGGTAAAAGGTTTATTTTTAAGGCCAAAAACAGATATTCACTTAGTATTACTCTCTTTAAAACATTTATTCAGTATTTTCTAACTTTAGAATGTTACATGGTTGAAAACGATAATGATGCCAAAAAACATTTAAAAAAAGATGAGAAGTCCTCAAAGGCTTATTTTGAAAGTATAATTATGTTTATAGATTATATGATATCTGTTGTTGTGTTCCCTAATTTGAGTGACCTGGACATAATCTGGGGCCGTACTTATCAAGCTTCTTAGAGTGCCATTTTACACTTAAGTCCTGAGAATTTGCGAAATTTAGTCCTACTCTCAAACTCAAGAATAAAAGCTTTTTATCAACGTTCTTAAGTCTAAGAATCACTCCTACTCTCCACGATATTTAAGAGACCTTCAGAGGTGTCTTAAGTGGTTAGGAGTTGCCAGCAGGGGATGGCACTGAGGCGAGAGAGACGTGCGCGAACGTTCAGGGAACGGAACAATGTTTTTTTTTTTTTTGATGACGAGCAGCTGATCAAACGGTATCGTTTAGACAGAGCGGATATTATTTTTGTCACAGATTTAATACTTTTCGATTCCTTGTTGATTTCTGCATGTGTCTGCAGTGGGCTAGTATATATAGAGCCACCCACACCAGTTTCAAATTAGTTGCCTAATTAATGAATTGGAAAGAAAATGTTATGACAGTAGCGTATGTGTGTGGCCGTGAGGTGAGGGACGTCAGTGAGTGTGTGGGCGATAGAAGAGAGGGAGCGGTAGCGTGATTGCTGGCGGGGACTAGTTTGTTTTGTATTATTTTGTAGTTTATTGTCAAAATATACACTCCCATTGTCCACTTAAATATTTCCAAGATATTTCTTTATTCTTAGACAACGGATTCCCTTCCGTGATTGGTCATTTCTATGGACACAGAAATTACGTCACCTAAAATTCCGTTTACGGCACATAGTAATGTCGTAATTCAGCTCTGAGTGTGACACTTAAGATTCAGTCCTACACTTCGCTGAAAGTGTGAGTAAGACGTTGATAACTAACTTTTAAGTGCAGCTTTCAGCGAAGAATTTATTTACTCTTAAGTCAACTCTTAGCAGACTTCTTAGGAGTAATTCTAAGAAGCTTGATAAGTACGGCCCCTGGACTGTACATAAATGCTTATTTTGAAAATGTAATTTTGTTTATAAATTATATGCAATCTGTTGTGTTCCCTAATTTTTTTCTGTGTACATGAATGAAGGTGTGTGTTGCTGAGTCCGACTTGGACATTATCTGGACTGGGCCTGGTTTTAAAAACCCTTTAAACAAATCTAATTTCATTGACAACCTGGTCTGTTGAAGATAAGGCCCTTTTTTAAAAAATAAAATAAAATAAGATAAATAAATAAAAAACATTTTCTTGGATAAAAAAGAAAGTAAAACAATATAAAAATAATTACATAAAAAATAGTAATTAATGAAAATGTTAGTGGACCAGCAGCCTATACAATCATGTGCGCTTCAGGGACTGTGTCCCTTGCAGATGCGTTGTCTATGTTGTGGGAACCAGAATATTGGTAGCAGAAAGAAATAACCCCTTTTGTGTGAGTGGGTGTGGATGAGTGTGTATGGGGGAGGTTGTTTGGGTTGATGCACTGATTGAAAGTGTATCTTGTGTTTTTTCGATGTAGATTTAATTTAAAAAAATAATAATAATTAAAAAAAAAAAAAAAAAATTAATTTTTTTAAATTTTTTTTATCTAGAACAGGCCCGCGGGCGACTCATTTGGTCCTTACGGGCGACCTGGTGCCCGCGGGCACCGCGTTGGTGACCCCTGCCTTAGGCTATTAAAATCCAGTAATTACAGAGAGTTATCTCACCTTCTGATTTACTAATGGTTTTTAATGTGGTAAACTTGTGTAGAATGAATATTAAACTTCATAATTTCTGTCAACTAAGATTTGCTTCAGCCTGCGACACATAGTCATTTAGATAGTAGGCTAATATAGACACTTACGTCATGTGTTGCCCTCATTATAAGCATTGGCGTTGTTAGGCCTGTTTTAGGGGGGCTCTATCCCCCCTAAAATATTCTTCAGCCCCCCTAAATAATTTGGTGTTATATTTTATTTTTTATTTTTTATCTTTATTTTTTTTACAAATACATGCTGACATATTCATTATAAAGTGGCCGGAATATGAGTTTTAATAAATAATCATATAACCTGTCATTATTCACTCAGTTTCCCCTCACTTCATAGCGTAAGGTAGAGAGCCCCTTTAGTGCGTCGGTATCCAATCCATTCCACTTGTTCATATAGAAAATGCCCACATCACTCAAAATCCAGTCCACATTTTCTCTGCGACCTTGCTTGCGGTCCTGCGGGTGTGCAGCTTTGAAGCACACAGCGCTGCAGAACAAGAACGTGAACGGATGCAAAATGGACATAAGAAACTTTTTCAAGAAAGTAAGTATTCATCACTGCTTGTAGTACAATGTATTAGCTCCACTTTACACCAGGTCTGTGTTTGACAAATAAACCTGTCTAGCACACTATACAACTTCTGTGAACGTCGTTCATTTGTTGTTTTGCAGGCAAAAGTTACATTCCCGCTCTAAAACAATGCTGCTACTTAGTTAGCTAGTTAGCCTGAAATGCATAATGAAGGTCCTGGTTATTTATAAAGTTAAATGTGCACTCTTTTTTACCATTTGCTATCTTTGGGGTTACTTCCTTCTGGAGCATCAGCTGTGTTTCTCACTTTACACATGGAGGAGAACAGGAGCTGAACTCATTCACGTATGACTATCATCAGTAGATAATAATAATAATCACTCCACAACCCCTATTGACCTGTAGGAGTCAGGGCAAAGGAGCACAGAAAGTGAGAGGGGAGAGGCCTCTACTGGAAAAGTGAGTAGGAGAATAAGGATACATATAAATAAATATTTTAAACATTTTTTTTTTAAATGGCTTATTGATAAGCCATTTGTTTTATTTATTTCTGGGTGGATCATGTTGACTATTGGTCCTCCTAATTGTCAATCATTCTGGTGATGTTACGTAAGGACATATATATATATATGTATATGTATATATATATATATATATATATATATATATATATATATATATATATATATATATATATATATATATATATATATATATATGTCAAATAAAACAAATGGCTAATCGATAAGCCATTTTTTATTTATTTATATATTACAACACCAAAATAGGCCTAACAACGCCAATGGTTATAATTCTGTAGCACTTTGAGATTTGGAATCAAATGTAAAGTAGATTACAAATACAATCTATTATATAAATAAATTATATATATATATATATATATATATATATATATATATATATATATATATGAAAGACTTAATATGTATATATATCACTGACGTGCAGTCTCTAGAGGCAGGTGAGGCAGGGCCTCACCTGCCATCATGGAAAGAAAAAAAATGTAAAAAGAAAAAAAAAAAATTAAATTGTTATATGTATCCAGTGATTATAGTATAAAGTTATTTTCCATTTAACTTCACCAGTTTTAGATTATTTTTATTCAAAATCGCTGAACTTTCACATTTGCCGTTCAAATACTGAGAAGAGACGGTGCGGTGATCAGCAGCCAGTTGAGGCACGTCACTCAGTTGAGCCTCACCATGGATTGCGGACTCGGCTAACTGCTGGCCTGCTGTGCAGTGAGACCTATTGCTATATGAACTAGATTATACATTTCCATAGTTTAGTTAGCTGAGGTATATAATGTACAGTGTATTTTGTCCAGGGGCGCCGAAAAGGGGGGGTAAAGGAGACGGATTCTAGGGGCCCATGATGGAGGGGGCCCAGAGAGGCCCCTAATGATGATGAAATTATAATACAGAAAAAATAATGACACTAAGTTATTAACACATGTTTTATTTTCCATGTCCTGGTAACAATACCTTTATTTGTTTTGGAAGCATCAACACCTGCAGGGCCCTCCCTTCCCCCCCTCTATTTACGTAAAATGGTTCAGTCCGACTGGATCAGCTGCTAGCTCACTTTTCTCACCATGTTAGCTCAAGAAAACTCTGTATTTTTACATTTTACTGCTATATTAGTTAAATAATCATTCCAGTCAAACATTTATCAAGCTGTTCTTATTCAATAATAGTTGATCTCCCCTCTGTCAAAATGATGCCTCATTCTGAACAGAGTCAAGTGCACCAGCAGCAGCAGCAGCAGCAGCTGTCTGTCAGCCCCCAACTCCCCCTGGCTCGGCGTTGGGCTTTTGGTGAGAAAAGTTGAGCAAGGACCAGTGATTGAAAGGTTGCAAAAGGAAGCTTGACTCAGTCTGCAACGTTATATTATATATATATTTACCATTCTTTCATATATTAAGTTCTACTTAAATTATGAGAAATCATATATGGCCATTTTGTATTCTGATGGCGTTTTTGTTTTTGCTGAGATTTTTTTCTCTCCACTGATTATAATTGCAATTTTTTCATGGAAGAGTTTATTTCCAATTTAAGAATCAGTGGTGCAGCAAATAAATGACTCAAAATGAATTCCATTGTATTCAGAGTGCTCAGTTCTTCCCCTACTGTACATGTCAACTGTGATGCTGTTCTTCTTTCAAAAATATGGTAATGATAGTCAAAAATACCATTAAAATGCATAATTTTATGTAAAAATAGCATCAAAAAATGTTGCCGCTGTGTTGGGGGCCCTGTAAAGATTCTTTTCATGGGGCCCAAAATCCCTAGCGGCGCCCCTGATTTTGTCAACAACTGTATGTGTGTAACGTATTTCTTGTGCTGAGCGATCATAAAACTGCTGCGAAGACACACTGGCTGAGGCTCGCAGTAACCCCGCCTCCTTGTGCCGGTTAATGCACCCCCGCCGTAGAAAACGGGGGGGTGCACGTTATATCAACTAAAGCCCACACTTAAACTTTCCACGTGCAAGATTGAATCTATTGTAACCTATTTTTATGGGCTTTCCTCTTTGTGATGTTAAATTCCTGTTATACGCTGTTATACAGTATATGCCTTGCGCTCTTATTTTGAAGGCGCTAAGAGCGGAAGTGATGACACGTTGGAGTGGAGCGGAGGTTTTTGAAAGAAGGTAAATAAGGGGACGATCCAAGATGGCGCCGTGAACGGTCTTACATGCGGGAGCAGCATCTAAAAAAAGAACATAATCCTGTGAAAACGGCTCGTATATGATTTAAAAGAGACTTAATAGTTTCCCTATAATATTTACTTAATTTTGTGTTTCATTTGGTTGGACTTAACGACTGCTCCTTTGAACTATGTCGACGTCTTCTGGCACGAAAAGGAAAGGTGTGGCGAAGAAAATGGCGGACAACGCTACAACTTCAAACCTGCTATTTGAGAACTGCCATGACTATATCATCAATGGGGACGGCATGAAAATGCATCTCGTGAATGAAGAAGTTTTTCCTTCCCTGCCAGTAACACCGGAGAAGCCTCCCACCAAGAAAGGTAAAGATGAAATGGGCAATATTGACATTGTTGCTACGCTATCCGCGTTAATTAACGCCCGCTCGGACGAGCTGAGCGCCCGCTCGGAGGCCCGCTCAGAGGCCTGCTCAGACGAGCTGAAGAAGTTGATCCAGGCCAATGCCATTCAAATTGCTAGTGGAAATGCTAAAGTGGAACAAGTTTGCAAACAAGTAAGCGAGATTATGGGGAGAGTTTCTGGGCTGGAACTTGCTGTGGAGGGGGACAAGAAGCTAATCAATGTACTTCAAGAACGCATCACAGAGATGGAGAGATATTCAAGACGATGGAACCTGAGACTGCATGGTGTGGCCGAGCGTGTGGAGGACGAGATGTACGTGAAGAGGTGATCCGAGTCTGCCAGGCTCTGCTGCCGTCTGATGCTGAACGGCTCCCGAATGTTATCGACACCGTGCACCGCGTTGGAGTGAAGAAGCCGAAAGGTAACAGGTGTGTGTTACTGCAGTTTTCCTCCCGGGTACACAGAGCTGCAATCTGGGCCGCTGCAAAGAATTCGTCTTACCTGCGAGGCAACGGGCTGCGCTTCGCTGAGGATCTCTGTAAAGTCGACAGAGAAGCAAGAATGAAGTTATGGCCACTGGTGGATGAAGCTCGCAAGGCAGGGAAAATTGCCTACTTTGTAGGCGGTCGGGCATATATAGAGAAAAGAGAAATCCCTCTTCCAGTTTGAAGATACACCTTTTAGACATTAACTTACTCTTGACTTTGCTTTGTTTAAAGAGGATGGATAGATGAAGAGTTACAACTTACGCACGAGCCAGTTTTTTGCACTTTTCTGAATATTAATATGATGTTATTCCCGCAGCGTCTAGTTGCTTTGTTTCTAACTCAAAGCAATTTCTAATTCTAAATCATTTTTGTTTAAGCTTGTCTTTATCTATAGTTTCTCTCAACGCCAGGGGGTTAAGGCAGAACTTGAAGCGCAAAGCTTTTTTCTTATTTCTTAAACAATGTAAAACAGATTTATGTTTTTTACAGGAGACACACAGTATGAATGATGATGTAAAGTTTTGGAGATCTCAATGGGGTAATGAGATATATTGCTCTCATGCATCACAGCGCTCTTGTGGAGTTGGCACTTTCAAAAACAATATTACAGGAGTCCTATTGCATCATAGTGACTATGATAAAAATGGCCATTATATTTGTCAGGTTTTTGAGATTCAGAAAACTAACTTTTTAGTTGCTAACATTTGTGGATATAACTCGGTGCCTGACAATACTATTTTATATAATGAGGTGGAAAATAGAATTCTACACTGGCTTGCCAAATTTCCAAATGCTTATATACTTGTAGGAAGTGACTTCAATACTGTCATTGACAAGTCATTTGATAGATGGCCACCAGGCTCTCAAAATAGTGTCAGCTCAAATCTAAAGTTACTAATGCAAAGGCTTGATCTAATTGATGCCTGGAGATATAAAAATCCTGATAAGACATCCTTTACCTGGTCTAATAAGTCAGGCTCAAGAAAATCTAGAATCGACATGTGGTTAATTTCTAAATCACTGCAAAACAATGTTACTGTTCAAATTCTCTCCACTCCTTTGACTGATCATAGGGCTGTACAGATTCACATCTCTCTACATCCCTCTCACAATCGTTCAAAAAGCTCATAGTGGAAACTCAATATTTCGGTTTTATGTCATGAAGCAGTAAAGATTAAAGATCTAATACAATTGTTTTTTAATAAAGCCAAAACCCAAAACAATTATTGTAGTAATTGGGAACTCCTTAAATATGAGGTAGGTAAATTTATTAGAAAATATTGCAGTAATCTAGCTAAGAATAAGCGTTCTGAGGAAGAAAATGTGATTTCCATCATTACTGCATTATCCTCTTTATGTCCAGATATGTCAGCAGAAGAAAAAGAAAGTCTCTTAGAAAACCAAAATAAATTAGACAAAATGTATCAATCGCAGAAGGAGCCTTTGTAAGATCTAGAAAACAATGGCTGGAGGAAGGTGAACAAAATTCTGTGTATTTCTTTCGTTTAGAAAAACCTTAGGCTCAAAACAACACCATTGATCAACTGAAAATAAACGATTTGATTTGCAATGATGCAAAACAGATTGCAAATTATTGTTCTCAATTTTACAAAAAATTATACAATAGTCAATACTGTGAAAGTGATGCTATTTCGTTTATGGATGCCTTAACTGAAACTAAGTCAATCAGCACAGCTGACCAGGGATTCTGTGACCGTCCAATCTGTCTCAAGGAAGTAGTGGAATCAATTAATAGTTTAAAAAATAACACATCTCCTGGAGTGGATGGTATTACATCTGAATTCTATAAAATATTTTCAAAAGAGCTAGCTCCTTTCTTACTAGAAGTGTTTTGTGAAAGTATTGATACAGGTGCCCTTCCTCCAACTTTAACACAAGGCCTCATTACCCTTATACCCAAACCAAACAAAGATTTACTGATTATTGATAATTGGTGTCCAATCAGCCTTCTAAACAATGACTATAAGATTGTAGCTATTATTTTTGCTAAACGTTTAAAATTGGTTCTGGATGACATAATTGATGAGACACAGTCAGGATTTATGAGAGGGAGACACATATCGAATAATATCAGGCTTGTACTTGACATACTGGATTACCCAGAGGTCATTAATGATGAAGGCTTCCTTCTTTTCCTGGACTTCTACAAAGCTTTTGACTCGATCGAACATGAATTTATCTTCCGGACACTTGACAAATTTGGCTTCGGCAATTTTTTCCGCAAAACAATCAAGACTTTGTATTGCAATGGCAATAGTTCGATAAAGCTCAAATCTGGTACATCTCCAAGATTTGAATTAAAACGTGGGATACGGCAAGGTTGTCCTATTTCTCCATATTTATTTTTGTTAGCCACCCAATTGCTATCGGTTCATATAAAAACTAGTCGTTTAAAGGGGATCTCTATATTAGACAGAGAAATAACTATCAGCCAACTGGCTGACGACACAACACTCTTTTTGAAGGACTCTTCTCAAATTCCTCTTGCCTTGGATGTGATTCATGTTTTTTCCTTGCTCCAGACAGATTTATTGTTTGTATTTTTGGTCCAATATGGCTCTTTTAACGTTGTGGGTTGCCGACCCCTGCGTTAACTCACCAAGAATTACTTTAACTCCTGAAATGATGTCCTATTAATAACCACCACTTTTCTTAGTTATATAAACAAGAAGGACAATCTAGAATCAAACCCGTACCGTAAGAACACTTACTTGCAAGTATGTTTGTGCATGTTATACAGACAGTTTAATTCATGCAACTGTTCTTTCACAAGTTGTAAAAGACACCTTTAGCATTGCAAAATGCAGTCTAAATGATGCACATTTAGGCCTTCTTCACACTGCAGGTCAGTTTAATTTGTTTGCCCATTTATGACCTGTATCCGATTTTGTCATGTCAATGTGAACTGTACAATTGTGAATTTGTCAAGTCCGACCCAGGCTTCCTTCGTATGTGGATATTAATCGGATATGAACGATCGGGTCGCGGTCATCTGACCTATATGTTGTCAAAAAGCGATACGCGTCACAATTCTTCGCCAAAATAGACAGTTGCAAAATAAATAGTTGACAAATGAGCAGAAAACAGGCAAAAACAATGTTTTAGGAACCCATGTCAATGTTCCACCACTTTTGGCTCTGATTGCGTTCACATTAGACATCTCATTTTTTTGGTAATGTGAACGACTACATAAGATCAGATTTGACAAAATAATCCAAATTGGACATCCTACCCTGCAGTGTGAATGTAGCTTTTGTCAGGAAAATTAGGTAGTGCACGATGAAGTGTAATTAGCGCGTTAATTTCACAACCCTATGTTAAAAAACTGCAGGGTTTTGGTAGAAAGTTAATTTCAGCCAAATGCAATTATAAAGTAAAATAACTTGTTTATTTATTTGTTAATTTATTATATTTGGTCAGAAATGGCTTGACATCTGATTCTGATATGGATAGAGAATGGGTGGTTGACGCACTCATTATATCTCGCCGCCAGTGGGCGCTGTTTTTCAAATTGTGGTATGGAAATTGACGATTTTAGGATCAGAGCTCACCTACATTCGCGCCTTATTGCAGTGAAACTTGCCAAGGGACATCTAACCAAATATTAACATTGCTGTTTGTATACTTTTGACCCAGCAGATTTGGTCACATTTTCAGTAGACCCATAATAAATTCATAAAAGAACCAAACTTCATAAATGTTTTTTGTGACCAACAAATATGTGCTCCAATCACTCTATCACAAAAAAAATAAGAGTTGTAGAACTTATGTCAGTGTGTTGGTGACGAACCCCAAGATGCAGAGATGGCGGCAGGCATTGAGCAGGAAAACATGATTTAATTTAACTCTATAACAAGAAACAAACAAAAGGGTACAAACAAAAGGCGCGCACAAGGCGGAAAACAAACTTGGCCATGAACAGAAACTGGCACAAAGGCTAAACTATGGACAAGAAACAAAAACACTTACTGTGACACGAATAAACAAAACTCACATGGCAAGAAACGAGCAGGATGAACTATGACATGAGCAGAGTGAACAGAAGTAGACAGAGCTACAACGACAAGTATAAATGACATCGACAAGTATAAATGACACTGACCTCGACAATCATTAGCGACATTGACAGGTAGACACTACAATAATCCAGCACTGACTGGAGGGAAAAGCAGGTCTATATAGTAGCTGGCTGATTGACACCAGGTGAGGCCAGGTGCCAATCAGCCACAGCTGAGGGGACACAGTACTCAGGGAGACAAGTAGGAAATAACCAAAATAAGTGTGCCGACAGGAAATAAAGACAAACAGAGGAAAAACTCAAAACATAACTGAACTGTCAGTGACAAACCTAACAAATTATTGGAAACTCAAGACAGCCATCACATTATGTTCTTTACAAGTGTATGTAAACTTTTGACCACGACTGTATATAGTCTTTTGTAGAGTAAGGTGGTTGAATTTTGGGCTAAAGGTTTTTACACAATGAGTTTATAACACAACATTTGAAGTAAGGGGAAAGCTATAGCATAGACAATTGTTAGCCTTGATGCTAGCAACATATTCAATTTGGGGTTGGTCTTGAAATTCTCTTTGGGGTTGGTAGTCGTTTAGATTGTTATTAGCGCTCTCTAACTAGTTGTTACATGCTTGTTAGCCTTGATGCTAGCAAAAAATGTTAGGGTTGGTTGTGAGATATACGATAGTTTAGATTACTAGCTAGCTAAACAGTTGTTACACGCTTGTTAGCCTCGATGCTATTAAACATTTCAATTAGAGGTTGGTCCTCACATTCTCTTTGGGGGTGTTTGTCAGGTATACTATAGTTTAGTTCAGATTGTTATTAGTTAGCTAACTGCTTGTTAGCCTGGGTGCTAGCAAGAAACTTCAGTTGGGGGTGGTCATCTAATTCTCTTTGAGTTTGTTTGTCAGGGATACTATAGTTTAGATTGTTATTCGCTAACTAACTCTTATACTCTTGTTAGCCTTGATGCTAGCTAGAAATATCCGTTGGGGTTGTCCGTCAAATTCTCCTTGGGGTTGTATACTATAGTTTAGATTATTAGCTGGCTAAATAGTTGTTGCACGCTTGTTAGCTTCGATGCTATTAAAACATTCAATTTAGGGTTGGTACTCACGTTATCTTTGGGGTTATTTGTCTGGTACACTATATTGTATTTTCCTGACTATAAAGCGCACCAGTATATAAGCTGCACTCAGTAAATTTTAGAAGAAAAAAAATATTTTCCATATATTTGCCGCATATACAGTATATATTCCATATATCAGTGGACTATAAGCCACTGATATATATGTTGTAAAATTAGTTATTTACGCAGAAAGATTTTGTAAATGTTTATTTGCATACCTTAATCGTTTTCAAACGGTGTCTGTAACACGGCAGTAAAACGGCTGATCAAACAAAGCAGATGTCATCATCATGGACCCACTAGCTGCGGAAGCTAGCTCTCCAATCAACTAAACAGACTAAATAACTCCACAGTGACGTCTTGGTACATTACGAAACTGAAATAATACAAAAAGAATGCCATTGTAAGTTAATAATACAAACAAAGATACTTGCAAACGTGTTAGTATATTAGCTAATGCCAAAGACTCCAGCTTCATTACATTAAGACAGCATGTACAAATATTCATTAAAACACTCCTACAGACATCACACATGGGACGGTTAAATAAGTATGATTTTTTTTTAGTTATATTGTAAAACTTACAAACGTTACTTGCAGTGATAAATAAAGAATCCATACAAGTAGAAAAGCTATGGACGACTAAGATGACAGAACGGGTATTTGTACTTCCGGTTCATAGCTTAGTCTAAACAGAAGGGCAATGCAGCACCTGCAGTGAGAAAACTCGTCCATAGGGTGGCACCCTAGCACAAAAAATAACACAACTACTCAGTATATGCTTTCTTTCTTTTTTTTTAAGCTATTTGCATTAGGGCGTCAGCAAAGAAAAATCCATAAATTAGCACCGTTTTATAAACTGCAGGGTTCAAAGACTAGAAAAAAAGTAGTTGCTTATAGTGTGGAATTTACAATAGTCTCAACTGATTCTAGCTAGCTGACTGTTTCGTTCTCTGTGGGGTTGTTTGTCAGGTATACTATAGTTTAGTTTAGATTGTTATTAGCTAGCTAACTGGTACACACTTGTTCGCCTTTATGCTAGCAAGACATATCTGTTGGAGTTGGTGGTCTAATTCTCTTTAGAGTTGTTTGTCAGGTACACTATAGTTTAGATCAGGCCCGGGCAATTATTTTGACTCAGTGGCCAAATTTAGAGAAAAAAATGTGTCTGGGGGCCGGTATATCTATTTTTAGGAACAATAATGCAAAACCTCACAATAATGTCTGATTGAATGCTAAAAACGTTATGACAGACCGCCTTAAAAAACGGAATGGAATTGAAGATTTTTTTTACTGAATGAGACACCCAGAATGTACATGAAAATAAAGACTGTAGGATTTACAATATTAACTACGAACGATAAAAAAAGGAATATTGACAACATACTGTATGAACGTCACACACCCTCTCGATCGACATATTTTACAATCAAACAAAACAAAACAAAAAACCCACCTACAATCTGATATATCTGATACATCACTAAGCTTTAGAACTTTGTTGTAAAAATATCCTTCCGCATCTGTCCCTGACACCCGCATTTTAGGCTGGCCGCTCTGGAAACACTCTGTGGAAATGCTCCCCACCCACACGGCTTGGTGCCTCGTCTGAGCTGCTGTGATTCAGATTGCGCAGATTCCAACCATTGAAATACTTCGTATAGTTCAAGACTTACGGTAGTTTGAAAACATCACTCAACATCATAATGGCAGCTATAGTTTCAATCTTAAAGATCTAAAAACATTATTTGGGAATGTCCAGTGGGCCAGATTGAAAAGCTTAACGGGCCGCATGCGGCCCCGGGCCTTAGTTTGCCCAGGTCTGGTTTAGATTATTAGCTACCGACGCTGACCCCGTTACTCCTTATGTATGCAATATTTACAATGTACTTCATTGAAATACTTAAATAACGTTTTTTTATTCTTTAACAACTGGATTCTTAAACAAAAAAAGTTCAGACTTTCTTGGTCACATGACCAGATGGATAGATATTTCAACATCTACAAAGGGGACTATGGTTGAGGTGCAGGCATATTTCTCATGCCTGACGTGAAGCAGACAAGAAGAAAGAAGACAGAATAATTATTTTCATGGTGTGACAGGCATGCACTCTGTTCTATAGACTCAAATCAACAAGTAAAAATAACTTACACTTCACCTACACTGGAGAGTGTATAACTTGGTGTTATTGGGAGTGAGTGAAACCTCCAGACATCTCGAGTAGTTGTGGCACCGTTTGGACAAATCTGAGACAATTGTTCCACACCGGTGGAGACCCAGATCTGTCACATCTATGTGGCTTTTTTTCCCCGAACGCTTATCTTTTCAAATTCCAAGGCTGCGTATTCGTCCTCAAATGGATGAACATTTTTCCTCTGCTAAGGATTTCCTTGTCAGGTTGTGTAAGCGTGACATCCTCATCCCCGGTTTGCATACGATCTCACACACAAACACACACACACACACACACACACACACACACACACACACACACACACACACAGACACACACACACTTGTGTGCCTTGTGGTTATTGCACGTACATGAATGACGGAGAATGCCTTTGCTTTAATTTATGTGATAATGTATGACTATAACAAATGTTTTTAAAATGAAAAACATTGACTAATAGTAAGGACTCTATGTTTTTTACCTTTCACCTCAGAGACCTCATAGCTCAGTACGTTAACTTGAACAAAAGCAAGCATCAGGTATACTTGAATTGCCTCAAATATCCCTGCTTTTTTTTTTACCTTAACCAAGGAGATGAGTTCACCCTTTGACGTTTCCAAGCTTATACTTTCCTGTCACACATGATGGAGCGGAGCGGGTAGGATTAGTCGACAATTAGCATGAAGCCTGCAGAATTCTATTCTAGATGTTCTGAACAAAATTAACTCAACTGCTAATTTTCTTCCAGAAAGCCAAAAGACACTGACTTTGTATTGGTTTCAGTGGCTTAACATGCTGGCAGAAATGTACGACAATCCAGATAATAGCTACTTTGCACTTAATGATTATTCAATCAATCAATCAATCAATGTTTATTTATATAGCCCTAAATCACAAGTGTCTCAAAGGGCTGCACAAGCCACAACGACATCCTCGGTACAGAGCCCACATACGGGCAAGGAAAAACTCACCCCAATGGATGTCGAGTGGGTCTGACATAATATTGTGAAAGTCCAGTCCACAGTGGATCCAACACATCAGCGAAAGTCCAGTCCATAGTGGGGCCATCAGGAAACCGTCCCGAGCGGAGACGGGTCAGCAGCGCAGAGATGTCCCCAACCGATACACAGGCTAGCGGTCCACCCGCACAGGTGTGCCTTAGGTTGGCCACTAGAAAAGGCCGTTACAAAATGTGCAGTTTTATTACACACCACAATGCTACTGATAATGGTTGTCTACTGGAACTATGACCATTAATTGAATGTTCAAATGTCAACCATAACCCGTCTCCAAAGGCCTTTTAGAGAACTTGGCGATACATCCAATCGGCCCCAGTTGTAACAGTTCGGATCCTCTCTTTTTAAAGGGCAAAGTCCTCCCATGTTCTTTTGTTCTAATGGCTTGTCTGAATAAGCCAAGGAGACTAGAATAGAAGATTAAAGGCCTACTGAAACCCACTACTACCGACCACGCAGTCTGATAGTTTATATATCAATGATGAAATCTTAACATTGCAACACATGCCAATACGGCCGGGTTAGCTTACTAAAGTGCAATTTTAAATTTTGCGCCGAAATATCTTGCTGAAAACGTTTCGGTATGATGACGCCTTCGCGTAACGTCACGGATTGTAGAGGACATTTTGGGACAGAATGGTGGCCAGCTATTAAGTCGTCTGTTTTCATCGCAAAATTCCACAGTATTCTGGACATCTGTGTTGGTGAATCTTTTGCAATTTGTTCAATGAACAATGGAGACAGCAAAGAAGACAGCTGTAGGTGGGAAGCGGTGTATTGCGGCCGGCTGCAGCAACACAAACACAGCCGGTGTTTCATTGTTTACATTCCCGAAAGATGACAGTCAAGCTTTACTATGGAACAGAGAGGTCAAGCGAACACGGTTGGATTGGACCACACACACAAAGTACAGTGTATTATGCAGCGATCATTTCGAAAGATCGTGTTTCGATGAGGGTCCAGAGATGGGCATCGCCACCACCCGTCGACTGGTGCTGAAGAAAGGTGCGGGGCCAACTATTTTCAACAGACCACGGCCAGGCATCAGTGGCAGTGTCACTGTCAGTGCTCCCAGTGCCAGTGCTTTGACAAGTTCAGACCACCCCACCCCCTCCACAAGTGGACAGACCGTGCACATGAGGTCTGCATTTTCCAAAAGGGAAAGGAAGAGGGTAAGGATCTTGATTTCCAGTTTCCATAGTCATTCTCACAGACATAGTCATAGACTACTCCATGAACAATGAAATAAATTAACAATAAAATAGTCTACATATAATTATTGCTTCAAATTCTAGTCAAGTTCTTCTGCAGTATAAAGTATTGTACATTTACTGACATTACTGTCAATAGTGTCAATACTGTCAATAGATTACAATAGACAATAATATAAAGTATTGTACATTTGTACATTTACAGACAATAGATCAGATCATGGCCAGTACGACTACGGCATCAGTGGCGGATGCGGATGCGGCTCTTTTTTCTGCCCTATCTGAATCGCTCCCACTGCCCTCTAGTCCTTCACTCTCACTTTCCTCATCCACAAATCTTTCATCCTCGCTCAAATTAATGGGGAATCGTCGCTTTCTCGGACTGAATCGCTCTCGCTGCTGGTAGCCATGATTGTAAACAATGTGCAGATGTGAGGAGCTCCACAACCGGTGACGTCACACGCATATCGTCTGCTACTTCCGGTACAGGCAAGGCTTTTTTATCAGCGACCAAAAGTTGTGAACTTTATCGTCGATGTTCTCTACTAAATCCTTTCCGCAAAAATATGGCAATATCGAGAAATTATCAAGTATGACACATAGAATGGACCTGCTATCCTTCTTTAAATAAGAAAATCGCATTTCAGTAGGCCTTTAACAAGTTATTCTACAACTGGAGTAAGTACAAACCGTAGCAATACCAGAGCTGGAGAGAAGACTGTACCCTAAAAAGTCTGATTGCCCTTCAGCTCATGTGCTTTTGTCCTCCTTGATGCCCTTCCCTGGCGCAGTTGTCCAATGAAACTGAAAGTTAAGCTAAGCGTGTGTTTTGGACAGATACACTTTCGTCCACTCTCGCTTTGTCTCGTTCCTGGCACCTCTTCTCACCATCAAAACCAAATAAGATACTGTGTGTGTGTATTTGCAAAGATAAAAACACGGGGTGTGCTCATTGTGTTTTGTTCTTGAACAGAATGAAGTGAACAGAGAGTGAGACTCCCTATGCCAGGGGTCGGCAACCTTTACCACTCAAAGAGCCATTTTGGCAAGTTTCACAAATTAAAGAAAGTAATGGGAGCCACAAAAAAAATTTTAAATTTAAAATGAAAAACACCGCATACAAAGCTTAAATGCTTTGTGCTATGTTAACCAGGGGTCTCCGACACACGCACCGGCACGCACTTTAATGTGGAAATTTGATGTTAGTGCAGCCCGCAAGTTTTGAATGAATGGCGCTTGATAGCGTCATACTTGCCAACCCTCTCATTTTTCCCGGGAGACTCCCGAATATCAGAGCGTGATAACACTGCATTTGGCGCCCTCTACAGTCCGCCCTAACGGTGTACCTGCTCGACCACACGTAGAATGCAATTTCAGCTTGCTCACGTAAGTGACAGCAAGGCGTACTAACTCAGCAGCCACACATCTTACACATCTTGGGACGGTATAGCTCGGTTGGTAGAGCGGCCGTGCCAGCAACTTGAGGGTTGCAGGTTCGATCCCCGCTTCCGCCATCCTAGTCACTGCCGTTGTGTCCTTGGGCAAGACACTTTACCCACCTGCTCCCAGTGCCACCCACACTGGTTTAAATGTAACTTAGATATTGGGTTTCACTATGTAAAGCGCTTTGAGTCACTTGAGAAAAAGCGCTATATAAATGTAATTCACTTCACACTTCACACTGACGGTGCCAATACCCAGAATCCCATGCAGCCCTAACTCTTCCGCTCAACCAACGCACGGAGAGGGGTGGGGGGGGGGGGGGGTGGGGGGGTTGATGTGTGGGGGGATGTGGTGGTAGCGGGGGTGTAAAATGTAGACCGGAAGAGTTAGGGCTGCATGGGATTCTGGGTAATGGTTGTGTTGTGTTTATGTTGTGTTACGGTGGGATGTTCTCCAGAATTGTGTTTTTCATTCTTTTTTGGTGTGGGTTCACAGTGTGGCGCATATTTGTAACGTAACAATGTTAAAGTTGTTTGATACGGCTACCGTCAGTGTAAGCTGTGTGGCTGGTGAGTAAGTATGCTTTGCTGTCTCCTGTGTGTGCAAGTAATAACAACATGCAACATGTGGCTGGACTGGCACGCTGTAAGTAAATGCTATAGAGGACAATTACTGCAGTGCAATTAGGGCGCGCCCTTTATTTAGTAATTATAGTGTAAATAGGATTATTTTTTCCCTGGGAGTAATCTATGAGAGACACTGAGATCCATAAGTCTCCTGGGAAAATCGGGGGGGTCGGCATGTATGTAGCTGAGCCGCATCAGAGTGGTCAAGGAGCCGCATGCGGCTCCGGAGCCGCGGGTTGCCGACCCCTGCCCTATGCATTCCACTTTCCCTTAAGGTGAAAAATGTTCCCCTAACTAAACCACACCCGCCCAGGACCTCCACGATCATCTTGGACCAATAGCTGCTGCCACAACCACGAAATTGACAACATTTGCATAACAAAATAACTTCTTCACAAACTGTCTGAAACCATCTCAGAGAATCTCATCTGCATGCTCATCGTTTACACCGGGGTCTCGACCTCATTAAATGCTCATTTTCGATGGCGTACGGCACTTTGAAAAGGTGATCTCTTCATGGATGAATACCTGTTTTCAGTGTTCACGGTAAATGGAAGAAAGCGTGTATTAGGTCGTGTGGGTGAGCCATTTGCTGATGTCAACATTGTAGATGGATTGGTTTACGAAGAGTGAACCTAACATAATTGAACTGTACACGACTAAAAACGACATCAAAATACAAAATAACAAAAGAATATAACACATTAAAGATGCATGATAACACATTTAAAAGTGATAATTGTAATGACAACAAGGCATGCTGGGAAACGGTTGCTCCTCATATGCATGCTTAGATTTGCCAACTCTTCCTGGGGTCAATTAATCCTGTTCGGCCCGTGATCTAAAGTGCCTTTGAATTTTGGCCCCCCCTGTACAATTTAGTGTGATACCCCTGATCTAAAGCTCGCTAGCTAACGAATGCGGACACGGTTTGAAAAATTTTTTTTCTAAGGGTGTGATCTCTTTAAAAACCTAAAGATTCGGTTTGACGATTTGTTTTTAAAAAATTAAATTGTAACTTTTTATAAACAGGTCACAGGATAGAAAATCTCTTTCTGGATGCATGTAGACGGCCTAAAAACTTATTTTTATTACATGTCTTAATATATTACGGTTGTACAGTATACCGGTACTAGTATTAGTAGTGCTGGTTTTATGAGCAGACGAGCATATTCGGCAACGCACAATCACAGAGTACTTACAAGCAGACACAGTGTGTAGACAGAAAAGGGAGAACGGACGCATTTTGTCTTAAAAACTAACGATAAAGGTGAAGTTATAACACAGAAACGCCCTCAGGAAGAGATGCTTTAAGACATGGCTTGCTAGCTAGCGGCTAAAGTCCATCTGCAGTCGGCAGTGTTTTAGCTACTTCTAAATCACTAATCCTGGTTTCCATGGCGACAAATAAAGTTTCTTACAAGTATCATCCCTGCAGGACGAGGAATAGCTAAACATGCTTCACTACACACCTTAGCTCACCGGCGTCACAATGTAAACAAACGCCATGAGTGGATTTACACCTGACATCCACTGTAATGATACCAAGTACAACAGCGTATCTAGTCGATACTACTATGATTACATCGATATTTTTTAGCATCACAAATCTTTTTTCGTTTTTTAAAAATGTATATTATGTTTATAAACTCAGGAAATATGTCCCTGGACACATGAGGACTTAAATTATGACCATTGTATGATCCTGTAACGACTTGGTATCAGATTGATACCCAAATTTGTGGTAAAATCCACAACTAATGTAAAGCATCAAACAACAGAAGAATAAAGGATTATTACATTTTAACAGAACTGTAGATAGAACATGTTAAAAGAGAAAGTAAGCAAATATTAACAGTAAATGAACAAGTAGATTAATAATTTATTTTCTACCACTTGTTCTTAATAATGTTGACAAAATATTAGAATGATAAATGACACAATATGTTACTGCATATGTCAGCAGACTAATTAGGAGCCTTTGTTTGTTTACTTACTACTAAAAGACAAGTTGTCTTGTATGTTCACTATTTTATTTAAGGACAAACTTGCAATAAGAAACATATGTTTAATGTACCCTAAGATTTTTTTGTTAAAATAAAGCCATTAATGCAATTTTTGCTGTGCCTTTTATTTAGAAAAGTATCTAAATACATTTTGGTCCCGGTATCAAAATATTGGTATCGGGACAACACTATAATATATACAGTAGAGGCCAAAAGTTTGGACACACCTTTTCATTCAATGTGTTTTCTTTATTTTCATGACTATTTACATTGTAGATTGTCACTGAAGGCATCAAAACTATGAATGAACACATGTGGAGTTATGTACTTAACAAAAAAGGTGAAATAACTGATAACATGTTTTATATTCTAGTTTCTTCAAAATAGCCACCCTTTGCTCTGATTACTTTTTCGCTTACTCTTGGCATTCTTTCGATGAGCTTCAAGAGGTAGTCACCTAAAATGGTTTTCACTTCACGGTAGGGCTGGGCGATATATCGATATACTGGATATATCGCGGGTTTGTCTCTGTGCGATATAGAAAATGACTATATCGTGATATTGGAGTATACGTTCTCACGCAGTTGATTTTAGCTGCGGGCATTACACTACAGGCTCTTCTCACTCTTTCTTGTCTCTCCTTCTCACAGAGACATAAAACAAGCGCACCTTCTTACATACGTCACATACTGTCACGTGTGCAACGTCATACGCCCTCGAAGAGCAGAGAGGAAGCGGCATGGGTAACGTTAGCTGTGGTGCAAGTGGTAATACGAGGGAAAGAAGGTGTGAATATGGTAACAAATGAAGGAAGAATTAATTCCCAAGAAAAACAGCAGGGGGTCCATCGTCTGGCGGTGGTTTGGCTTCAAGCGGGAATATGTCGAACAGACAACCGTAATATGTCAAGTATGCGGCAAAAGCGTTGCTACAAAAAGTAGCATTACTGCTAATATGTAGCATCATTTGAAAAGTCACCCGCTAGAGAATGAAGAGTGCTTGAAACTCTGCATATCAACATCTCCGGCCGGTGCCACACCCAACAAAATGCAGAAGCAACCAGCACTGACCCAATTGAGCCTGGCGTCTTCCATTTCCACATCAACAAAAATTAGTCAACAACAGAAGGAGATAACGTCCGCAGGAACCAACCACATAGCGAAGGACATACACTATTGGATTTCCTATTATGCAGCTCATTTTTATTTGACACTTATTGAAATATCTTGTGTGACATCATGCACAAAAGTGCACTTTATTTGTTTTAAACTATTGTAGTGGCGTTCTGTGCAAAATGTGCACTTTAATTTAGTGTTGTTTTGATATGTCATCTTAGTGACATCATGCACAAAAGTGCACTAATAGCTTGTTTTAAAATGTCTCTGACAATCTTGCACTTTGTTTTGGTATTTACATGAATATTTGTGCCACTGCTTAATAACTGTTTAATAAATACAGGTTTGGTAAATTGACTTAGTTGTGATTTCCCTCTCTGCATGAAAGTTTAAAATGAGCATATTGTGGTGACCCAAACCATATAATGAGAGACATTCACCTAAGAGGACACTGTAGCTTTAAGAGAAGAGGCGGAGGGGGAGTTAGGTTCTTCCGCTTCCGGTTGAGAGGTCGTTGTTGTTGTCGAATGTATGACATGCTAGGTTGGAGCTAGTAAACTTCCTCGACTACGCTCACGTCTCCTGTCTCGTTGTTTACTAACTCCACAATATATTAATGAAGTATGAACAAGAATGTTGTAATGTAGACACATAGAATCATCATATGCATCAAGTGTTCATTCAAGGCTAAGGCAAAATATCGAGATATATATCGTGTATCGTGACATGGCCTAAAAATATCAAGATATTAAAAAAAGGCCATATCGCCCAGCCCTACTTCACAGGTGTGCTTAAAGCTCATCGAGAAAATGCCAAGAGTGTGCAAAGCAGTAATCAGAGCAAAGGGTGGCTATTTTGAAGAAACTACAATATAAAACATGTTTTCAGTTATTTCACCTTATTTTGTTAAGTACATAACTCCACATGTGTTCATTCATAATTTTGATGCCTTCAGTGACAATCTACAATGTAAATAGTCATAAAAATAAAGAAAACGCATTTAATGAGTAAAAGGTGTGTCCAAACTTTTGACCTGTACTGTATAAATATTTTTTCAAATTATGAATCGATTTAACTTTGGGCAAAATAGCAACCGCGATCCGGATGTGAATCGATTTTTTGTGCACCCCTAGTAATATTAATAATCAATTCTAGAAAATGTTGCTTTGATTCAGGATCTTAATAATAAAGAATCACGTAACAAACGTGAATCGATTCCTTTTCTACACCCTTACAAATTGTGATCACAGCAGATACTGACTGGTTTTTATAACTCCACGGTTCCCCGTCAAGTAATACAACTGCACATTTTATTGTGACATTTTATAGTGCCCAGCCTGAGCCTGAGGCACACCTGTACCTTAGCAACTTTATTTATAAACAATAATAATGCTGCTTAACTGATCTGCTGGATGTTAATACATCCAAAATGTTACACTTCATAAAGTAAATGTGAGGTTTGTACAAGATCCCCAACCAGTTTCATTGAGTACATTTTAGCCACAATTGTCAGAAGCGCTCACCAAAACAATGTTGCCTCTCTGGCAGCCTGCCAGCATTTGAGTCCAGCAATCAGAGCAATCAGAGCAATGAGCGCGCGTCAAGTTGACTGGTGTGGCTGCAGAGGCCACTTGTGAGCAGGTGTTGTCGCCGAGCAGGTGGTTAGAGGCAGAATGGTGGCAGGCCGCCGCAGGGAATATTGCAGCTGATGCGTGTGGACAGGACTGTCGCTGCAGAGAGCCCCCTGTCACTTCCCGTGCTCTCACGAAATACTGATGACATTCATACAGGGGGAACATTACTGCGGCGTACAGTAATTCTGTATTCAGCATAGGCATACAGAAGCCATTGGGAAAAATGACAGATACGAATTGATGTGTCGCCATAATAGCTGATGTGATATCATTAGTCCGTCAAACACATCACGGCAAAACTGACGTCTGATTTGTGTCCAATTGTATCATATCAGTATATGGACATGGTACTTTCAATTTCGTGTAATCAATGCAATTTCAGAGGTCTGTTATTGCTAGGGTTGCCAACTGTCCTTAGAAAAACGGAATCGTCCCGGTTTTTAAGACCAAATTATGCATTCAGTATTAAGCTGTTGAGGGGCGCACTTTGTCCCGTATTTTTATTATCCGTAAAATACCAATACATTTCATTGAATACAGCTTTGACAACCATTTCTCACAGGCTAAGGCTAAACCAATCGATGCCAGCATGTCTGATAGCTCCTTGGCGGCTGCAGCTAGCTTCTGGCGATCGGACTACAAATTTGACTTTTTACCACAATGACATTTTTCTGTTAAAAAAAGGAGCTAATCGGGAAATACGGGAATCTTTTTTTTCTGAGCTACATGTGGCTATCTCGCCTACGAGGTACGTGCTAACTTATTAGTATTGCTAGCTCACGGCTTTAGAAACTTAGCAACTCTGCTCTCTTTTTGTTGTAGTGACTCTGTTTTTTCTCTTTAACCTCAGAGACCTCATAGCTCAGTATGTTAACCTGAACAAAAGCAAGCATCAGGTATACTTGAAGTGCCTCAAATATCCCTGCTTTTTTTACCTTAACAAAGGAGATGAGGTCACCCTTTGACATTTCCAAGCTTATACTCCTGTCACACATGATGGAGCGGAGCGGGAGGATTAGTCGACAATTAGCATGAAACCTGCAGAATTCTATCCTAGATGTTCTGAACAAAATTAATTCAACTGCTAGTTTTCTTCCAGAAAGCCAAAAGACACTGACTTTGTATCGGTTTCAGTGGCTTAACATGCTGGCAGAAATGTACGACAATCCAGATAATAGCTACTTTGCACTTAATGATTATTGCACAGGTGTGCCTTAGTTTGGCCACTAAAAAAGGCTGCTACAAAATGTGCAGTTTTATCACACACCACAATGCTGCTGATAATGGTTGTCTACTAGAACTATGACCATTAATTGAATGTTCAAATGTCAACTATAACCCATCTCCAAAGCCATTTTAGAGAATTTGGCGATACATCCAATCGGGCCCAGTTGTAAAGTTCGGATCCTCTCTTTTTAAAGGCCTACTGAAACCCACTACTACCGACCACGCAGTCTGATAGTTTATATATCAATGATGAAATCTTAACATTATAACACATGCCAATACGGCCGGGTTAACTTATAAAGTGACATTTTAAATTTGCCGCTAAACTTCCGGTTCGAAACGCCTCTGAGGATGACGTATGCGCGTGACGTGGCCCGGCGAACACGGGTATGCCTTCCACATTGAAGCCAATACGAAAAAGCTCTGTTTTCATTTCATAATTCCACAGTATTCTGGACATCTGTGTTCGTGAATCTGTTGCAATCATGTTCATTGCATTATGGAGAAGGAAGCTGAGCAAGCAAAGAAGAAAGTTGTCGGTGCGAAATGGACGTATTTTTCGAACGTAGTCAGCAACAACAGTACACAGCCGGCGCTTCTTTGTTTACATTCCCGAAAGATGCAGTCAAGATGGAAGAACTCGGATAACAGAGACTCTAACCAGGAGGACTTTTGACTTCGATACACAGACGCCTGTAGAGAACTGGGACAACACAGACTCTTACCAGGATTACTTTGATTTGGATGACAAAGACGCAGACGTGCTACTGTGAGTATGCAGCTTTGGCTTCTAAACATTTGATCGCTTGACCGTATGTGCGCAACTTTTTTTTGCGTATGTACGTAACTTTTTTTAAATATATAAGCTTTATGAACCTTGGGTTAGGTGAACGGTCTTTTGGGCTGAGTGATTGTGTGTGTTGATCAGGTGTTTGAATTGTATTGGCGTGTTCTATGGAGCTAGGAGCTAGCATAGGAGCTAGGAGCTAGCATAACAAACACGCAGGTGTTTTTATGCAGGATTAATTTGTGGCATATTAAATATAAGCCTGGTTGTTTTGTGGCTAATAGAGTAAATATATGTCTTGTGTTTATTTACTGTTTTAGTCATTCCCAGCTGAATATCAGGTACCGTGAGTATGCAGCCTTGGCTGCTAAACATTTGATAGCTTGACCGTATGTGCGCGTCACGTACGTAACTTTTTAAAAATATATAAGCTTTATGAACCTTGGGTTAGGTGAACGGTCTTTTGGGCTGAGTGATTGTGTGTGTTGATCAGGTGTTTGAATTGTATTGGCGTGTTCTATGGAGCTAGGAGCTAGCAGAGGAGCTAGGAGCTAGCAGAGGAGCTAGGAGCTAGCGTAACAAACACGCAGGTGTTTTTATGCAGGATTAATTTGTGGCATATTAAATATAAGCCTGGTTGTGTTGTGGCTAATAGAGTATATATATGTCTTGTGTTTATTTACTGTTGTAGTCATTCCCAGCTGAATATCAGGTCACCCCCGGCTCTCACAGCATCTTCCCTATCTGAATAGCTTCAACTCCCCACTAGTCCTTCACTTGCACTTTACTCATCCACAAATCTTTCATCCTTGCTCAAATTAATGGGGAAATTGTCGCTTTCTCGGTCCGAATCTCTCTCACTTCATGCGGCCATCATTGTAAACAATAGGGAACTTTGCGTATATGTTCAACTGACTACGTCACGCTACTTCCGGTAGGGGCAAGCCTTTTTTTTATCAGATACCAAAAGTTGCAATCTTTATCGTCGTTGTTCTATACTAAATCCTTTCAGCAAAAATATGGCAATATCGAGAAATGATCAAGTATGACACATAGAATAGATCTGCTATCCCCGTTTAAATAAAAAAAATTCATTTCAGTAGGCCTTTAAAGGGCAAAGTCCTCCCATGTTCTTTTGTTCTAATGGCTTGTCTGAATAAGGCAAGGAGACTAGAATAGAAGATTAACAATTTATTCTACAACTGGAGTAAGTACTTTGTCCCGTATTTTTATTATCCGTAAAATATCAATACATTTCATTAAATACAGCTTTGACAACAATTTACTGCAGGCTAAGGCTAAACCAATCGATACCAGCGTCTGCTCTCTTTTTGTTGTAATAATAATAATAATAATAATCTCTTGTCCTCAAAACACTAGTTGTGTATCTAAGTTGTTAAACAAAAATAGTGCATCCAGCTTTAGGATAGTCACACTACACTTTATGATAGTGACACTACACTTTATGATATTGACACTACAGGGGTATCCAACAGTTTTAGCTGGTGATAAAGGGTGAAATAATATTTTTTTCATTACGGTTCTATATAATAACAGATGAAAACAATATAGCATAACTTAGATGTAGCTAGTCATTTCAATAAAAGGCAAACATCTCACCTTTTCTTTGTTTTGGTCAAAGTAGTTCTCTTACTATTATAATGCTGCACACTGAATGTGTACTGTTTTCAAAGGAAACTGCACTTTTTCTGGAATTTTGTCAAACATTCACAATCATTATGTAAGACAAGCACACATATGTCTTTCTTATTTTATGCATTCTAAATAGTAAATAAATGCGAGCAAAAGTCCGCTTAAAAACATCCAAACACCTCCATTAGGTTTTATATACACACTGTAAGTATATATGTAATGTAGTAACAGGCACATTTATAAAACAATGTCATATTTTTAATACGGCGGTGCATTCATTTCACAAACTCATCACGACGTTCGCTTTTTTCTTTGACAGCATCACTGACTATTAATCACTGCAGACTATTTTAACTTATGGGTTATATAGTTCATGTGTGATGATAATTCATAATTTGCATACTTAATTTAATTGTTGATAAATTAATCTATTATTATTTACAGTTAAAAAGAGTTCAAAAGGAATTGATTTAGTTTATACATGTATTTGATATTTATTATTAGAGAAACACTGACACTGAATTGAGTTGTTTTGTACTTCATAGCCTAACAAAGGGTTAACTAAAAAACTGCATGTTCCACAATTCATTGCGGCAAACCGGATGTTAGAAAGACCGGGAGCAGGTGCTTTGTGGTTGTTGAGATTGAGCGATACTAGCCTATGGGTGAATGAATGAACGACAGATGATAACAAGATAAAAAGATTGTTTTGTACCGTTTTGTACGCCCATTTTTTTCTTATATAAAGGACCACTTTATTTACACATTTCGGACGTCCTGTCCAATACTTTGATCGTAGTTAATCTACACAGAACTAATGAGAGCCAACAAACATAATAAAACAATCACTTACTGTACAATGTCTGCTGTCATTTGGATGACGACTGCCGAGATGTGTATATATTCCCATTTAAATAAAGAATTACTCATAATCCTCGCAAAGAAAAAAGGGGGGTGGTACCAAGCGTCTTTTTCGTCCCTTTCTTGCCATTTTTGGGTCTAAATTGGATGCCAAAGTTGACCAACTTGTCGGTTTATGTCCTCATCTTTCTACTATCAAGGTGAGAGGCATTATTTATGATCGAGAATAAACTCTCACGAGCTCCAAGATGAGAAAGCATCTTACCAGCTGATTATGTCAATATAGCGGCACAAGCCAGTTAGCTTCGTGTGATCACGGTGCCGCTAGAAATAGGTCCTTAATGTTAGCGCTTATAATAACAGTATCATTAATATTTGTTTAATATTCAAGTTACGAAATGTAAATGGAGTATTGTTGCCGCTATTTGTCTGGTTATTTAGAGGGCTTTATGGGCGAAAGAGAGGATCTCTCATTGACTCCATTGTAAGCTGATTTTTATTTAAGAGTTAGAATGCATTAAAAAATACATCTATCTTGTTGTCTCTCATAATGATTGTGAACAATTGGCAAAATTCCCCCCAAAAAGCGCATATGGAATAAAGAACCTTGTCGCATTTTGGATGTATGGTTATTGGCAGGGGCTTGGGAGCTGTCCGTGGCTGTATCTGTCACCTTTGCACGTGAAATAGTTGTTGAATATTCAATCAATCAATCAATGTTTATTTATATAGCCCTAAATCACAAGTGTCTCAAAGGGCTGTACAAGCCACAACGACATCCTCGGTACAGAGCCCACATACGGGCAAGGAAAACTCACCCCAGTGGGACGTCGATGTGAATGACTATGAGAAACCTTGGAGAGGACCGCATATGTGGGTAACCCCCCCCCCCCCCCCCCCCCAGCAGGAACCATCCCGAGTGGAGACGGGTCAGCAGCGTAGAGATGTCCCCATCTGATGGACAGGCTAGCGGTCCACCCCGGGTTGGGAGCAGAGTAGAAAAGAAAAGAAAAGAAAAGAAACGGCAGATCAACTGGTCTAAAAAGGGAGTCTATTTAAAGGCTAGAGTATACAAATGAGTTTTAAGATGAGACTTAAATGCTTCTACTGAGGTAGCATCTCTAACTTTTACCAGGAGGGCATTCCATAATATTGGAGCCCGAATAGAAAACGCTCTATAGCCCGCAGACTTTTTTTGGGCTCTGGGAATCACTAATAAGCCGGAGTTCTTTGAACGCAGATTTCTTGCCGGGACATATGGTACAATAAAATCGTCAAGATAGGCAGGAGCTTGACCGTGTAGTATTTTATACGTAAGTAGTAAAACCTTAAAGTCGCATCTTAGGTGCACAGGAAGCCAGTGCAAGTGAGCCAGTATAGGCGTAATATGATCAAACTTTCTTGTTTTTGTCAAAAGTCTAGCAGCCGCATTTTGTACCATCTGTAATCTTTTAATGCTAGACATAGGGAGGCCCGAAAACAAAATGTTACAGTAATCGAGACGAGATGTAACGAACGCATGGATAATGATCTCAGCATCGCTTGTGGACAAAATGGAACGAATTTTAGCGATATTGCGGGGATGAAAGAAGGCCGTTTTAGTAACACTCTTAATGTGTGACTCAAACGAGAGAGTTGGGTCGAAGATAATACCCAGATTCTTTACCGAGTCGCCTTGTTTAATTGTTTGGTTGTCAAATATTAAGGTGGTATTATTAAATAGATGTCGGTGTTGAGCAGGACCGATAATCAGCATTTCCGTTTTCTTAGCGTTGAGTTGCAAAAAGTTAGCGGACATCCATTGTTTAATTTCATTAAGACACGCCTCCAGGTGACTACAATCCGGCGTGTTGGTCAGCTTTAGGGGCATGTAGAGTTGGGTGTCATCAGCATAACAGTGAAAGCTAACACCGTATTTGCGTATGATGTCACCTAGCGGCAGCATGTAAATACTAAAGAGTGCAGGGCCAAGAACCGAACCCTGGGGAACTCCGCACGTTACCTTAACATAATCCGAGGTCACATTGTTATGGGAGACACACTGCATCCTGTCAGTAAGATAAGAGTTAAACCAAGACAAGGCTAAGTCTGTCATCCCAATACGCGTTTTGATACGCTCTAATAAAATATTATGATCAACAGTATCGAAAGCGGCGCTAAGATCAAGAAGCAGCAACATAGATGACGCATCAGAATCCATCGTTAGCAATAGATCATTAGTCATTTTTGCGAGGGCTGTCTCCGTAGAGTGATTTGCCCTGAAACTGGATTGAAAAGGTTCACAGAGATTGTTAGACGCTAAGTGTTCATTTAGCTGCTGTGCTACAATTTTTTCAAGGATTTTCGAGATAAACGGAACGTGGGACACCGGCCGGTAGTTTACCAGGAGATCAGGATCGAGGTTAGGTCTTTTGAGTAGAGGATGAATAACCGCTTTTTTGAATGCTAGGGGAACAGTGCCAGAGGAAAGTGATAAGTTTATAATATTTAACACTGATGGACCTAATAATACAAAAAGCTCCTTGATAAGTTTCCCAGGAATTGGGTCAAGTAAACATGTTGTTTGTTTTGTCCCATTTACACATATTGACAATTCCTCTAATGTTATTTCATCAAAGAGAGAGAAACTATTTTGGAGGGCGGTATCCGTCGTATATACAGTCGTATTTGTGTTAATAGAACCCAGTTGTAGCTGAGATGCATGGTCTTTAATCTCTTTTCTAATGACTTCAATTTTCTTATTAAAGAAATTCATAAAGTCATCTGCTGAGTGGGTGGAGCTACTGGGAGGAGTCCCTTGTTGGGTTAGCGATGCTACTGTACTAAACAGAAATGTAGGATCATTTTTGTTGAGGTGGATGAGATTTGAGTAATATTTAGCTTTAGCTGAGGTAAGCATGCGTTTATAAGTTATTAAACTGTCACACCATGCTTGATGGAAAACCTCAAGTTTAGTCGCACGCCATTTGCGTTCCAGCTTTCTACATGATAATTTCTGGGCTTTAGTTTCTTCTGTAAACCATGGGGTACGCCTTTTAGGGGCCCTTTTTAGCTTTAGCGGTGCTACACTATCAATGGTGTCGCGCAGGGCGTCGTTAAAGTTGTTAGTGAGGTTATCAATAGAGCCCACATAATTTGGGAATGGTGCCATTACCGAAGGCAGTAGGTCAGTAAGAGTCGTCGTTGTGGTAGCATTAATGTTGCGGCTGCTATAGTAGTTATTATTATTATTATTAGTTTGTTGACAATGAGTCAGAACTTCGAATTTTATAAGGTAATGATCGGACATTACTTTAGTGTACGGGAGTATCGTAACTTTAGAGGTGGTGACACCCCTGACAAGCACTAGATCTATCGTATTACCGTTGCGATGCGTGGGTTCATTTATTATTTGTGTAAGACCACAGCTATCAATTATAGTCTGGAGCGCCACGCATTGAGGGTCCGATGGGGTATTCATATGGATATTAAAGTCCCCCATTATGATTATATTGTCGGCGTGCGTCACTAGATCAGCAACAAACTCTGAGAATTCACTGATGTAGTCCGAATAGGGCCCAGGGGGGCGGTAGATAACAGCCAGGTGGAGAGGCAGTGGTGTGACAAACCTCAAAGTGAGCACCTCAAACGAGTTATATTCATTATTTAGGTTAGGTGTAAGATTATAGTTTTCATTGTATATTAGTGCGACACCCCCTCCCCTTTTAAGAGGACGGGCAACATGTGTATTGGTATAGTTAGGAGGAGATGCCTCATTTAGCGCAAAAAAATCGTCTGGTTTGAGCCAGGTCTCGGCGAGACCAACGACGTCAAGTTTGTTGTCTCTAATGACTTCATTAACTAACAACGTTTTGGAAGATAATGATCTTATGTTTAAAAAGCCCATATTATAGGTAGTGGGCTGTTTTGAGGATTGTTTGTTGAAATTATCCGAAGTAGCAATATTAATAATGTTGCGTTTATTATGCGTAGTGCACTTTAAATAGTTTCGACCATATCTAGGAATTGATACGACGGGGATATTCAGATTGTTTGCTTGATATTGCGATAAACTGAACGCATCATAGTTAGCTACCTCAGTACAATGTATGTCTGCCTCTGACACGGTCACAAAAGAAAAAACATTATGTGAGTTGTGTTTTATTCTAAGGGAATTGCTATGTGTGCAGGGATTATCCAGCCTGACGCCGGCTAGTTCTAGTTTAAATGGCTTCTTACCCGGAGACTCCACGCTTCTTTGGTTAGCTTTTCTCTTTGTTGTTAGCCCAGCTCGGCATCCCCGCTTCTGCTTCCGCTCGCACCGCTTACGTCGTCTCCATTGGCGGTCACCGCTAGCACTTGACTCCGCTGCTACAAATATTCTTTGATCTAATGCAGTTAAAAATACTATGATGTCGAACATTCTTGTGCTGTGTATCATAACTGATTTTATTGAAATAATGATAAGTGAGGCCATGAAAATGTATTATTTTCTTAGCACCCCAATGTAGCGGTCAAGCTCCCCCTTAGGCCTTGGAGAGCAAAAATGCTGGCACGTATGTTGACGTGAGTCAGCCAATTCGAGGTATGTCAGCTTAAAGGGTTACACTGTACCTTTTTTTGTTCTAACATGCAACATCGGTTGACGACTTGGCACTTGGCGATCACTCCAGCAGCACTGAGAGTGTCTCCTAGCCGCTCAGGCAAATCATATTGTCTAAAAATGCATTTTCCCATCGATAACGTGACATCATCGCGCTCGGAATATATATATATATATATATATATATATATATATATATATATATATATTGTCAAGGTACCCCGCCTTCCGCCCGATTGTAGCTGAGATAGGCTCCAGCGCCCCCTGCAACCCCAAAAGGGACAAGCGGTAGAAAATGGATGGATGGATGGATATAGTCAAGGTTTCTGTGGTTTATCCGATATACAGTGATCAATACCGGGGTAGAGCGGAATATACGTTAGGTCAGGAAAAAACACAGAGGTTATTTCATCCCTACAAGCCTGTTTCGCAGGTTTCCCTGCTCTTCAGGGGATTTTATAATATATATAGTCATATCAAAAGTTTACATACACTTGTAAAGAACATAATGTCATGGCTGTCTTGAGTTTCCAATAATTTTACAACTCTTATTTTTTTGTGATAGAGTGATTGGAGCACATACTTGTTGGCAGAGGTGGGTAGTAACACGCTACATTTACTCCGTTACATCTACTTGAGTAACTTTTGGGATAAATTGTACTTCTAAGAGTAGTTTTAATGCAACATACTTTTACTTTTACTTGAGTATATTTATAGAGAAGAAACGCTACTTTTGCTCCGCGCCATTTATCTACATTCAGCTCGCTACTCGCTACTGATTTTTATCGATCTGTTAATCATTACCTTATAAAATTCGAAGTTCTGACTCATTGTCAACAAACTAATAATAATAATAACTACTATAGCAGCCGCAACATTAATGCTGCCACAACGATGACTCTTGCTGGCCTACTGCCTTCGGTAATGGCACCATTCCCAAATTATGTCGGCTCTATTGATAACTTCACTAACAACTTTAACGATGCCCTGCGCGACACCATTATAGTATAGCACCGCTAAAGCTAAAAAGGGCCCCTAAAAGGCGTACCCCATGGTTTACAGAAGAAACTAGAGCCCATAAATTATCATGTAGAAAGCTGGAACGTAAATGGCGCGCGACTAAACTTTAGGTTTTCCATCAAGCATGGAGTGATAGTTTAATAACTTATAAACGCATGCTTACCTTAGCTAAAGCTAAATATTACTCAAATCTCATCCACCTCAACAAAAATGATCCTAAATTTTTGTTTAGTACAGTAGCATCGCTAACCCAACAAGGGACTCCTCCCATTATCTCCACCCACTCGGCACATGACTTTATGAATTTCTTTAATACAAAAATTTAAGTCATTAGAAAGGAGATTAAAGACAATGCATCCCAGCTACAACTGGGTTCTATTAACACAGATACGACTGTATATACAACGGATACCGCCCTCTAAAAAAGTTTCTCTCTCTTTGATGAAATAACATTAGAGGAATTGTTAAGATGTGTAAATGGGACAAAACAAACAACATGTTTACTTGACCCATTTCCTGGGAAACTTATTAAGGAGCTTTTTGTATTATTAGGTCCATCAGTGCTAAATATTATAAACGTATCACTTTCCTCTGGTACTGTTCCCCTAGCATTCAAAAAAGCGGTTATTCATCCTCTACTCAAAAGACCTAACCTCGATCCTGACTTCATGGTAAATTACCAGCCGGTGTCCCACCTTCCGTTTATCTCGAAAATCCTCGAAAAAATTGTTGCACAGCAGCTAAATGAACACTTAGCGTCTAACAATCTCTGTGAACCTTTTCAATCCGGTTTCAGGGCAGATCACTCTACGGCAGGGGTCACCAACCTTTTTGAAACCAAGAGCTACTTCTTGGGTACTGATTAATGCGAAGGGCTACCAGTTTGATACACACTTAAATAAATTGCCAGAAATAGCCAATTTGCTCAATTTACCTTTAACTCTGTTATTATTAATAATTAATGATATTTATCTTTGTGGAAACACTGATCATCTTAATGATTTCTCACAATAAATATATACAGAAACAGATAAATATCAATATGCAACACTTTATTTTTATATTTTCTCTAAGTGCACATTTTTCAAATTGAACATTTTCAAATGATCACTTCTAAGACAGTCTTGTGAAATCACAATATCCCATTTTAACTAGCTAGCCACTAACATTTTGTAACAAATCATGAATTACTTTGCACCATGTTTGTACAAATAATAACTCATGTAAAATACAAAAGTAAACTCTCAAATTTTTAAATCATGTCACACTTTGAACTGGACACCAAATCTATTATCTGTTTCTTTGTCAGTTAGTGGGAAGCCTGGCATTGCACGCTGTTAACTAGTGTGTTGTACTCTGGTGTGTAACTTGACACTGCAACTCTGAGTGAGTCTTGCAGATGTGCATCAGTGAGGCGTGTTGTGTGTTTGTTCTTGATGAAGTTCATGTCAGAAAAGGCTGATTCACAAATATAAGATTTTTCCTCATTGTTTGCGGAACCTTCTTAATCTTTTGGACACATTTTCACAGCAATCTGGCCTTAAGCTTAATTATGATAAATGTAAAATGTTAAGGATCGGAAATCTAAAGGGAACGTCCTTTCGAATGGAATGCAAAGTGCCTGTTTTGTGGACAGATGGACCAGTTAACATACTTGGTGTTGTTGTCCCAGAAAATCTGGAAGATCTAGGCTCAGTAAATTATGATAATCGACTAAGAAAGCTGGACAAAATTATGCAATTATGGAAAGGGAAATCCCTAACCTTGTATGGTAAAATGTCTATTGCCAACTCGTTAATTATTCCTCAATTTATTTATTTGTTTTTGTCATTACCAGCTCCATCACAAAACTTTTTTAAGATTTATGAGCGGAGGGTCTTCGATTTTGTCTGGAACGGCAAACCAGAAAAGATTAAAAGAAAGGTTTTGTACAAAGAGGATGAATATGGGGGCCTGAAACTTCTCAACCTTGAAGCTATGTGTCTGTCTTTAAAAGCATCAATTGTTCCAAAGATGTATTTAAACATTGAGTGGTACACTAGTGTCCTGTTGGACAAAAAAACATGTAATGTATCAAAATAAATAGTATCCTTTTTTACAAGGGATCCCCTCCCATTTTTCTTATGTAGAGAGTCTGCTGGGAAACAATCCACTCATAGTGGTGTTTTCAATTTTATGTGCCAGAAAAAAGAGACGATATTTTGCAGCAGATAATATGGATGAACTCTAATATTGTAATAGATGGAAAGCCTTTCTTTTGGAAAAATATGTTTGAAAGAGGAATCATTTTTGTCAATGATATTATCAATGAGAATGGTAAAATTATGAAGTATGATGAATTTAGAACTATGTATGGTGATGCTTGCTCAAGCTTTTCATTTTATCAACTAACTGGAGTAATTGGGAAAAGATGGAAACAAATAATTATATATGGAACTACTAAATTATTAGTTTGTAAACCTCTAATAAGAAATTCTAGTTGGCAAAAAGGAACTAAAATAAATAGAAAAATATATAATTTTTATTTAATAAAGAAATCTTTGAAGGCTGCCCCATACAACACATTTGGAAAATGGGAGGACTTTTTTGACTGGCCGTTGCCATGGGATGCCATATTCAAACTAATCTATAAAACTACTATCGATGTGCAAAATCGTTATTTTCAAATTAAAATTATTTATAACTTCTTACCCACAGGGAAAATGTTAAAATTATGGAATATGACAGAGTCAAATGATTGCCGATTTTGTTGTCAGGAGCCTGAATCGACCCTGCATTTGTTTTGGTATTGTCATATTGTGTCTTTGTTTTGGGTGGAAGTTGAAAAAATTTGTTTAAGGATTTGTTTGTTTATGAAGCTTAATGTGGTTTCTGTTATTTTAGGAGAGTTCATTGACAATCATGATTTAGTCAATTTAATTATAGTACTCGGTAAAAGGTTTATTTTTAAGGCCAAAAACAGATATTCACTTAGTATTACTCTCTTTAAAACATTTATTCAGTATTTTCTAACTTTAGAATGTTACATGGTTGAAAACGATAATGATGCCAAAAAACATTTTAAAAAAAGATGAGAAGTCCTCAAAGGCTTATTTTGAAAGTATAATTATGTTTATAGATTATATGATATCTGTTGTTGTGTTCCCTAATTTGAGTGACCTGGACATAATCTGGACTGTACATAAATGCTTATTTTGAAAATGTAATTTTGTTTATAAATTATATGCAATCTGTTGTGTTCCCTAATTTTTTTCTGTGTACATGAATGAAGGTGTGTGTTGCTGAGTCCGACTTGGACATTATCTGGACTGGGCCTGGTTTTAAAAACCCTTTAAACAAATCTAATTTCATTGACAACCTGGGGCCGTACTTATCAAGCTTCTTAGAGTGCAATTTTACACTTAAGTCCTGAGAATTTGCGAAATTTAGTCCTACTCTCAAACTTAAGAATAAAAGCTTTTTATCAACGTTCTTAAGTCTAAGAATCACTCCTACTCTCCACGATATTTAAGAGACCTTCAGAGGTGTCTTAAGTGGTTAGGAGTTGCCAGCAGGGGATGGCACTGAGGCGAGAGAGACGTGCGCGAACGTTCAGGGAACGGAACAATGTTGTTGTTTTTTTATGACGAGCAGCTGATCAAACGGTATCGTTTAGACAGAGCGGATATTATTTTTGTCACAGATTTAATACTTTTCAATTCCTTGTTGATTTCTGCATGTGTCTGCAGTGGGCTAGTATATATAGAGCCACCCACACCAGTTTCAAATTAGTTGCCTAATTAATGAATTGGAAAGAAAATGTTATGACAGTAGCGTATGTGTGTGGCCGTGAGGTGAGTGACGTCAGTGAGTGTGTGGGCGATAGAAGAGAGGGAGCGGTAGCGTGAGTGCCGGCGGGGACTAGTTTGTTTTGTATTATTTTGTAGTTTATTGTCAAAATATACACTCCCATTGTCCACTTAAATATTTCCAAGATATTTCTTTATTCTTAGACAACGGATTCCCTTCCGTGATTGGTCATTTCTATGGACACAGAAATGACGTCACCTAAAATTCCGTTTACGGCACATAGTAATGTCGTAATTCAGCTCTGAGTGTGACACTTAAGATTCAGTCCTACACTTCGCTGAAAGTGTGAATAAGACGCTTGATAACTAACTTTTAAGTGCAGCTTTCAGCGAAGAATTTATTTACTCTTAAGTCAACTCTTAGCAGACTTCTTAGGAGTAATTCTAAGAAGCTTGATAAGTACGGCCCCTGGTCTGTTGAAGATAAGGCCCTTTTTTTTAAAAATAAAAAAAATAAGATAAATAAATAAAAAACATTTTCTTGAATAAAAAAGAAAGTAAAGCAATATAAAAATAATTACATAAAAAATAGTAATTAATGAAAATGTTAGTGGACCAGCAGCCTATACAATCATGTGTGCTTCAGGGACTGTGTCCCTTGCAGATGTGTTGTCTATGTTGTGGGAACCAGAATATTGGTAGCAGAAAGAAATAACCCCTTTTGTGTGAGTGGGTGTGGATGAGTGTGCATGGGGGAGGTTGTTTGGGTTGATGCACTGATTGAAAGTGTATCTTGTGTTTTTTCGATGTAGATTTAATTTTAAAAAATAATAATAATGAAAAAAATGAATGAATAAAAAACATTTTTATTTTTATTTTATTTTATTTATTTTTTTTAGAACAGGCCCACGGGCGACTCATCTGGTCCTTACGGGCGACCTGGTGCCCCCGGGCAACGCATTGGTGACCCCTGCTCTACGGAGACAGCCCTCGCAAAAATTACTAATGATCTATTGCTAACGATGGATTCTGATGCGTCATCTATGTTGCTGCTTCTTGATCTTAGCGCCGCTTTCGATACCGTCGATCATAACATTTTATTAGAGCGTATCAAAACACGTGTTGGTATGTCAGACTTAGCCTTGTCTTGGTTTAACTCTTATCTTACTGACAGGATGCAGTGCGTCTCCCATAACAATGTGACATCGGACTATGTTAAGGTAACGTGCAGAGTCCCCCAGGGTTCGGTTCTTGGCCCTGCACTCTTTAGCATTTACATGCTGCCGCTAGGTGACATCATACGCAAATACGGTGTTAGCTTTCACTGTTATGCTGATGACACCCAACTCTACATGCCCCTAAAGTTGACCAACATACGGATTGTAGTCAGCTGGAGGCGTGTCTTAATGAAATTAAACAATGGATGTCCGCTAACTTTTTGCAACTCAACACTAAGAAAACAGAAATGCTGATTATCGGTCCTGCTCAACACCGACATCTATTTAATAATACCACTTTAACATTTGACAACCAAACAATTACACACGGCAACTCGGTAAAGAATCTGGGTATTATCTTCGACCCAACTCTCTCGTTTGAGTCACACATTAAGAGTGTTACTAAAACGGCCTTCTTTCATCTCTGTAATATCGCTAAAATTCGTTCCATTTTGTCCACTAGCGATGCTGAGATCATTATTCATGCATTCGTTACGTCTCGTCTCGATTACTGTAATGTATTATTTTCGGGTCTCCCTATGTCTAGCATTAAAAGATTACAGTTGGTACAAAATGCGGCTGCTAGACTTTTGACAAGAACAAGAAAGTTTGAGCATATTACGCCTATACTGTTCTCACTTGCACTGGCTTCCTGTGCACTTAAGATGCGACTTTAAGGTTTTACTACTTACGTATAAAATACTACACGGTCTTGCTCCATCCTATCTTGCTGATTGTATTGTACCATATGTCCCGGCAAGAAATCTGCGTTCAAAGAACTCCGGCTTATTAGTGATTCCCAGAGCCCAAAAAAAGTCTGCGGGCTACAGAGCGTTTTCTATTCGGGCTCCAGTACTATGGAATGCCCTCCCGGTAACAGTTAGAGATGCTACCTCAGTAGAAGCATCTAAGTCCCATCTTAAAACTCATTTGTATACTCTAGCCTTTAAATAGACCCCCCTTTTTTTAGACCAGTTGATCTGCCGTTTTCTTTTCTCCTCTGCCCCCTCGCTGGGTTATTCCGGTGACCATAGATGAAGTGCTGGCTGTCCAGAGTTGGGACCCGGGGTGGACAGCTCGCCTGTGCATCGGTTGGGGACATCTCTGCACTGCTGACCTGTCTCCGCTTGGGATGGTCTCCTGCTGGCCCCACTATGGACTGGACTCTCACTATTATGTTAGATCCACTAAGGACTGTACTTAGAGGGGGGGTTACCCACATATGCGGTCCTCTCCAAGGTTTCTCATTGTCATTCACATCGACGTCCCTTATGTGGGCTCTGTACCGAGGATGTCATTGTGGCTTGTGCAGCCCTTTGAGACTTTTGTGATTTAGGGCTATATAAATAAACATTGATTGATTGATTGATGCACGCTTTGTTTGTTTTGTTTGGTCAGACAGACCTTAAAAGTAGGATCTATCGCATGCCTGCGTTTCACCAATCAGATGCAGTCACTGGTGACGTTTGACTCCGTTTCACCAATCAGATGCAGTCACTGGTGACGTTGGACTCTGTTTCACCAATCAAACAGAGCCAGGCGGTCACATGACCGTCACACGTGGACCCCGACTTAAACAAGTTGAAAAACTTATTCGGGTGTTACCATTTAGTGGTCAATTGTACGGAATATGTACTGTACTGTGCAATCTACTAATAAAAGTTTCAATCAATCAATCAAAAGTGAAAAGGAAAAAACACACTTCTTTATTTCAACTGTACCTCCCGTCAAAAGCCTAAAGACTGACCGCACAGTTCCTGTCTTCACAATAAAAGTACCGCTCCATTGCGCCTGCGCTAACAAAATAAGAGTCTCCGAAGGCCAGCGCAAACAAGCTAGCAAGCTACGGAGTTTGCCGCCAATGTATTTCTTGTAAAGTGTATAAAAAGGATCATGAAAGCTGGACAAATAAGATGCCAAAAACCAACCACTTTCATGTGGTATTACACAGAAAGGAGGAACTTTTTTTCTCCTCCATTTGAAAACGTGGACGTTATCATCACTACTGTCTGATTCCAATCAATGCAAGTCATCAGAATCAGGTAATACACCAACTTATATTCTTGTCTTAATGAAAGAAAGGAATCTATATGTTGAACATGCATGTATATTCATTAAAACACCTTTAACATGTGAACAAAAACGGCAAAATAAATAAATATAAATGATATACTGTATATATAAATGTATGTATGTATATACAGTATATATATATGTATATAAATTATATACCGTATATATAATTGTATGTAGTGAATTAGTGAAGTGAATTATATTTATATAGCGCTTTTTTCTAGTGACTCAAAGCGCTTTACATAGTGAAACCCAATATCTAAGTTACATTTAAACCAGTGTGGGTGGCACTGGGAGCAGGTGGGTAAAGTGTCTTGCCCAAGGACACAACGGCAGTGACTAGAATGGCGGAAGCGGGGATCGAACCTGCAACCCTCAAGTTGCTGGCACGGCCACTCTACCAACCGAGCTATACCTATACATATATATATATGTATATATATATATATATATATATATATATATATATATATATATATATATATATATATATATATATATATATATATATATATATATATATATATATGATATGTGTGTGTATGTTTATGTATATATGAGGTAGATCACCTCGACTTGGTCATTTATTAAGTAATTGATTAACGTTGAAAAACTTATTGGGGTGTTACCATTTAGTGGTCAATTGTACGGAATATGTACTGTACTGTGCAATCTACTAATACAAGTTTCAAGCAATCAATCAATGAATGCCTACTGAGCCTATGGTGCTGTTAAGTTATTGTGGCTCAATTTGCCTTCATTTTTTTTATTTTAATGTATTATTATTTAATATATATTATTGTTTTAGTTGCTTGAGAGATATTCCCGGCTCTGAATTTTCTCATTGCTAATTTTATGTTTTTGTGCATTATTTGTTGCCGTCATCATTAAACGAACAGGTTACTCATCAGTTACTCAGTACTTGAGTAGTTTTTTCACAACATACTTTTACTTTTACTCAAGTAAATATTTGGGTGACTACTCCTTACTTTTACTTGAGTAATAAATCTCTAAAGTAACAGTACTCTTACTTCAGTACAATTTCTGGCTACTCTACCCACCTCTGCTTCTTGGTCACAAAAAACATTCATGAAGTTTGGTTCTGTTAAGAATTTATTATGGGTCTACTAAAAATGTGACCAAATCTGCTGGGTCAGAAGTATACATACAGCAATGTTAATATTTGGTTACATGTCCCTTGCCAAGTTTCACTGCAATAAGGCGCTTTTGGTAGCCATCCACAAGCTTCTGGTTGAATTTTTGACCACTCCTCAAGACCAAATTGGTGCACTTCAGCTAAATTTGTTGGTTTTCTGACATGGACTTGTTTCTTCAGCATTGTCCACACGTTTAAGTCAGGACTTTGGGAAGGCCATTCTAAAACCTTATTTCTAGCCTGATTTAGCCATTCCTTTACCACTTTTTGACGTGTGTTTGGGGTCATTGTCCTGTTGGAACACCCAACTGCGCCCAAGACCCAACCTCCGGGCTGATGATTTTAGGTTGTCCTGAAGAATTTGGAGGTAATCCTCCTTTTTCATTGTCCCATTTACTAAAATTGAGCTGTTTGGCCACAATACCCAGCAATATGTTTAGAGGAGAAAAGGTGAGGCCTTTAATCCCAGGAACACCATACCTACCGTGGTAGTATTATGCTCTGGGCCTGTTTTGCTGCCAATGGAACTGGTGCTTTACAGAGAGTAAATGGGACAATGAAACCTAAAATCATCAGCCCGGAGATCGGGTCTTGGGCGCAGTTGGGTGTTCCAACAGGACAATGACCCCAAACATACGTCAAAAGTGGTAAAGGAATGGCTAAATCAGGCTAGAACTAAGGTTTTAGAATGGCCTTCCTAAAGTCCTGACGTGTGGACAATGCTGAAATCCATGTCAGAAAACCAACAAATTTAGCTGAACTGCACCAATTGTGTCAAGAGGAGTGGTCAAAACTTCAACCAGAAGCTTGTGGATGGCTACCAAAAGCGCCTTATTGCAGTGAAACTTGCCAAGGGACATGTAACCAAATATTACCATTGCTGTATGTAGACGTTTGACCCAGCAGATTTGGTCACATTTTCAGTAGACCCATAATAAATTCATTAAAAAAACAAACTACATGAATGTTTTTTGTGACAAACAAGTATATGCTACAATCACTCTATCACAAAAAAAATAAGAGTTGTAGAAATTATTGGAAACTCAAGACAGCCATGACATTATGTTCTTTACAAGTGTATGTAAACTTTTGACCACGACTGTATATAATATAATATAATCCCCTGAAGAGCAGGGAAACCTGCAAAACAAGCTTGTAGGGATGAAATAGCCTCTGTGTTGTTTCCTAACCTAACGTGTATGTATATATATATATATATATATATATATATATATATATATATATATATAGCCCCAGATTTTTTTTAACCCAAAGCGGCCCCCGAGTCAAAAAGTTTGGGGACCCCTGTTTAGGTAATGGTGCAATTTTCAATGCCAACAAAGCAATTCACTAAAAAACACTCCAAATTAAGTAAAGTAAAGCTCCACTTTTCCAAAAATGTGCCAGCATGATTCTAATATACATTGGCATTGCTATTGACCTGCTACTGATTAGCATTAGCAATTTTTCATGGCGATTTCAACATCTCCAAATTTGTTAATAATAACAAGTACAACTAAGATGCACGTTACAATCAAACAGCTGGTGCCTAGTAAGTACAATATTTACAGTATTAAGATTTTTTTGCGCAACAAAAAACACCATAAACCATACACTACTAATGTCCTGGACTTGCAACTGTAATAGCAACTTAATGTCATACTTGCAAATGAGACCTGGAAAGGTGTACTGAAACAAGATATAACAACTGGATAGCAGTTACAATTTGCTAATTTTTAAATATTGCAATAAAAAATGTCTATTGTATTTATTAACACACTCAAACGTACCGAATACTAGCACTATGACTATTGGTATTGATTACCAGGTATCAAGAATTAGTACCGTATCGGTTCAAATGTAAGTAAGTAAGTAAGAAAGTACATTTTATTTATAAAGCGCTTTTCACAGATAAAATCACAAAGCGCTGTACAAAACATAGGTGAAGTAAAACAACAATTCAATTAAAACAACAGGGGCAACATCATAAAAAGGGTACAAAGTGGATTAAAATTGATTTTTAAAAAGTGCATTAACTAAAAGCTTCACTAAAAAGAGAAGTTTTCAAATATTTCTTAAAAGTTTCAACACAGTCAAGATCACGGAGGGACTGGTGCAAGTTGTTCCAGAGTCTGGGAGCTATAGCCTGGAATGCCAGGTCTCCACAGGTTTTACAATGAGTTTTTGGGATCTTTAGAAGACCCTGGCCTGAAGACCGGAGGCTGCGCCCTGAAGAGTAGCGGCATAGCAAGTCAGTGATGTACTGAGGGGCCCCACCATGCAATGCACGAAATCCATCCATCCATTTTCTACCGCTTGTCCTTTTCGGGGATTTCGGGGGGTGCTGGAGCCTATCTCAGCTACAATCGGGCGGAAGGCGGGGTACACCCTGGACAAGTCGCCACCTCATCACAGGGCCAACACAGATAGACAGACAACATTCACACTCACATTCACACACTAGGGCCAATTTTTAGTGTTGCCAATCAACCTATCCCCAGGTGCATGTCTTTGGAGGTGGGAGGAAGCCGGAGTACCCGGAGGGAACCTACGCAGTCACGGGGAGAACATGCAAACGCTACACAGAAAGATCTTGAGCCCGGGATTGAACCCAGGACCTTCGTATTATGAGGCACATGCACTAGCCCCTGTTCTACCGTGCTGCACCAATGCACGTAATATCAGGACCAAACTCAATGCGGAATTTAACTGGAAGTCAATGAAGACTGGATAAAACGGGGGTGATATGGGCTGTTCTGGGTGCATCGGTCAAGAGTCTGGCAGTTGCATTTTGTACAGTCTGAAGTCTCTTTAGCGTTGACTTGTTGAAAAGAGTGAATAGAGAATTGCAATAGTCAATACGAGATGAAATGAACGAGTGAATGATCATTTCGACTACTGCAACGCACTTCTTGTCGGGATCTAGTTGAGCCTAATCTATAAAATCCACTACACCTCCCTGATACCGAAGTACATGTCAAACTACTTCCTTAATGTAATTGACCGCCATAACCACAACACCAGGGGGAGCTCCACTAACCACGTTAAACCCAGATTCCGAACTAACAAAGGTCTTAACTCATTCTCTTTCTATGCCACATCAATGTGGAATGCGCTCCCAACAGGTATAAAAGAAAGGGCATCTCTATCCTCCTTCAAAAGCGCAATAAAAGTTCACCTCCAGGCAGCTACAACCCTAAACTAACACCCTCCCCGGATTGCTAATAATCAAATGTAAACATTTAAATGCAGATACTTTTTCTTATGCCTTCTGATCTCTCTCTCTCTCTCTCTCTCTCTCTCTCTCTCTCTCTCTCTCTCTCTCTCTCTCTCTCTCTCTCTCTCTCTCTCTCTCTCTCTATGTCCACTACTTGCTGTCCATATCCTACCCCCCCCCCCCCCCCTCCACACCCCTGATTGTAAATAATGTAAATAATTCAATGTGATTATCTTGTGTGATGACTGTATTATGATGATAGTATATATCTGTATCTGAATCAATTTAAGGGGACCCCGACTTAAACAAGTTGAAAAACTTATTCGGGTGTTACCATTTAGTGGTCAATTGTACGGAATATGTACTTCACTGTGCAACCTACTAATAAAAGTCTCAATCAACCAATCAATCCCCAGCAAGAACATTCAGAAGCTGCAGTACATACAAAATAGTGCTGCTAGGATCCTGATGAGAGTGCGGAAATATGACCACATCACACAAACTCTCAAATCCCTTCACTGGCTTCCTGTTCCACTCAGGATTGAATTCAAAATCTCCTTACTAACTCACCAGTGCCTCCGTGGAAATGCCCCCGTCTACCTTAAAGAACTGCTCACCCCCAAATCCTCCGCACGACACCTCCGCTCCACACAGGCTAACCTCCTCCAACCTCCAAGGACAAAGCTACGAACTATGGGAGATCGGGCTTTCTGCTCCGCTGCTCCCAGTCTGTGAAACGCTCTCCCTGACCACCTGAGGGCACCTCAGACTGTGGATGCTTTTAAAAAAGGCTTAAAAACCCATCTTTTAAAAAAAGGTCTTTTTATAGATTTTTATAGATATGCATGCTGGTTCTAGCTATTGGGCTGTTTCTAGTTTTATATTTTATTTATTTTTATTATCTTTTATTATTATTATTATTATTACTATTTTCTTTTTCTTTTTTTAACACTGTGGCACTTTGAGGTTGTTTGCTCAACGTAAAGTGCTTTTTACAAATAAAATCTATTATTATTATTATTATTTCGAGATCCAATTTTGACAACGAATTTCTCACTTTAGAAATATTTCTGAGATGATAAAAACAGTTTTTGGTCAGTTGACGGCCACGGCACATGACAGGTTGGACACATTGGACGATACCCAACCCTAGTTGACAGGTCTGCACTTACGATGCCTACGACTTTTGCAGCATGGCTGATAATTAGCTTTTTTTCCTCCACTTGTGTAATAATCTTCCACCGGCAGAACTTTGTCGTCTCTCTGCTGATTTAATGACATGTGAGGTTCCTCTTTTTGTCATCAAAGTTCAAAGTGAGCAGTGAAATAAAAATCCCCTCTGCCCCTTGAGGCCAGAAATTATATCACAATGACTGTGATGATTGCAAATGTAAAATATCCAAATAGCATATTTTTGTATCAGGCTCATGGGAGGTGACGCCGTGGCGTGTGGGTGCCAATCCGTAGTGTCACCACGATATACCCTCAGAGTGACGCGGGTGTCGCTGACGTGGTAAATATGGCTTTTCTGTCGCTCATTATGCAGCAGTGAGTGTCACTGCTCATCATGACAGTGTCACTTGTGATGATGAGTGCAGCTGTAGCCTGAAGCTATCTACCGAGGAATAATGTGAGGTGCTCCTAAGAAAGCACATCCAGTCGGCGTGTGACTGTATTTCTCAATATTTTGACCTAAATAAGATTATACGAGACATGGACAATGTGACTTTTTTGTAAACACCCTAATGACACTGGAGCAGTGTGTGCATGACAACAATAACATGAGTGGCAAGTGTTTATTTCTCTGCATTCTTGTTACCCCCCCCCCCCTTCCCCCCAGGCAGTGGAAGAACATAACACTCATTTTCTCTTGTTTGTTTGCAACATCTGCTTTTAGTGAGCCACAGCAGAGTCTCATCAGGCCAATACATCACAGCGCCGGGCGGATCTTCCCAACACAGCAGACTCTTGATGAAGTCAAGTTGCATATTTACAATCATGTGAGTGTGAATCCCAGCCATTGTCCTGTAACATCATTGATATAATGAGGACAGCAATGTTTTTTTATGAGTTATCCTTCCTATCCAATGAATATGATACATTTTAGGGTCTATCACACACTGTAACCTCGATAGGTTGTATTCAGTCACGTGACTTTTGAACTAAACCAAGCGGTGGGCCACCTTACGACTATCTGAGTACGCAGGGGGCCCAGATCTTACCATTAAAAGCAGATAAGAGAAAAAAAATCTAACTATGCAATGGAATCCATCCGTATAAGTCAGTGGCCCTCAACCACCGGTCCGGGGACCAGTACAAGCCTGTGACACATTTGCTACCGGGCCGCACATAAACTACTATATAACTCAGGGGTGGGCAATTAAATTTCACCGGGGGCCGCATAAGCAACCCGGGCACTGCTGGAGGGCCACACGACAATATTTCAATTAAATTTTGCTCAATATTATTTTTTATATACCGTAAGATAAATAATAATGATGATAATAATAATAATAATCAATAATAATAATAATAATTTAATTTAACCTAACTTAACTTTATACAAAAGCAGATTGCTTTTGATGGTCACTTTATCCTGCATTATCCATCAGATTTGGACAACCATCTGTTGTTAAAAATAGTTTTTAATCATATTTATTTTATATAGTTTTTTTATATTGGTTTTATATGTAATTGTTTTTTCTTTTTATTCAGTCGTTGGTGGAGCTAAGGATAATATTTGAATATTGTTTTTAATAGTGTTGTGCAGCACTTTGGAAACATTTTGTTGTTTAAATGTGCTATATAAATAAAGTGGATTGGATTGTCACACCTGCCAGCTTGTCCCAACACGCATTTACCTCTGTGAACAAGTCATTACCTGTGGTTGTCTCTTTAATTGACTGCATCAGAGCTCTCATCCAAAGTTAGCAAAAAACAGTCCAAGTCTCCGGGCATATCAGCGCAACAAAGTCCAATAAGCACTCCTTAATAAACTCTCCGTCAGAAAACGCCTTACTTTTTCTGGCGCTTTTGTGAGAAATGACGAAACTTGTCCTGACGGCTGCATCTCTGGGGGTGTGAAATATGGCACAAAGTCCTTGTTGGGTTTGCAGTTTTACCATCAACGCATCAGCCTCCCTTGCGCGCGCTTCATCAGACACATTCCGGTATTTTCCCTCGTGTTTCTTCGTGTAGTGGCGATTAAAATGATATTTAAACACAGCAACCTGTGTACCACACATTAAGCACACGGCTTTATCATTAATTTATGTAAAGAAATACTTGGCAGTCAATGTCTTGTTGGAAACACGCCATTCCTCATCAACTTTTCATTTTTTAGCGTCTCATCACTTGTCTCTATGCACCTTCACTCACAGGTTCCCCCCGGACATACGGCATAAATAACACATTTCAAAATAAAAGCAGCACAGTTGTATTGCGCGCACGACATAGATGTTTTTTAAACTTTATTTTGTAATTTGTAATTGCGCCGTTCAATTCACTCACAATCGCACACGCGCATACGTCCACACGGAAGTAATACAAATAACGCTTTTCAAAACAAAAGCAGCACCGTTGTATTGCACACTCGACATAGATACTTTTTGAAATTTATTTTGTAATTTATGATTGGCCTCACGCGGGCCGGACAGGGATGCGCAAAGGGCCGGATGCGGCCCGCGGGCCGTACAATGCCCAGGTCTGATATAACTACTATATAAACTACCATTTTCCCCGACTTAACTTTCGCCTGGCCCACTAGACCGGGGGTCAGCAACTGGCGGCTCTCGAGCCGCATGCGGCTCTTTAGTGCCGCCCTTGTGGCTCCCTGGAGCATTTTTAAAAAAGGATTGAAAATGGAAAAAGATGAGGGGGAAATAATTGTTTTGTTTTAGTATGTTTTTTGTTTGAGGACAAACATGACACAAACCTTCCCAATTGTTAGAAAGCCCACTGTTGAATATGTTTGCGTGTATGCTTCACTGGTGAGAGTATATGGTGAAAATCGTTTTATCCTACTAATTTAGGTGGTTCTTGAACTCACCATAGTGTGGACTGTGACGCAACAGTTTGTTTACATGTAAAATCTTCCACTCCTTCTTCATTTTGTCCACCAAAAGTTTCATGCTGTGCGTGAATGCACAAAGGTGCGCTTTGTTGATGTTATTGACTTGTGTGGAGTGCTAATCAGGCATATTTGGTCAGTGCATGACTGCAAGCTAATCAATGCTAACATGCTATTTAGGCTAGCTGTATGTACATATTGCATCATTATGCCTCATTTGTAGGTATATTTGAGCTCATTTAATATCCTTTACTTTTATCCTCTTTGTATATAATTTAGTTTTGCATGTCTCATGACACATTATCTGTATTTCAGATAGTTGTTTGTGTGCTATGTTGTTCCAGACCACAGCAAACATTACCTAGCTTGCCAAAGATTGTAATAAATCTATTAAAAGAAGACAGCCTGCCGTTTATTTTAACTTGGACACACACATCTATACCTTTGGCCATTAAAAGCCAGTAATTTCTAAGAGTTATCTCACCTTCTGAGTAGCCTCTGATTTACTTATGGTTTCTAATGTTGTAAAACTGTGTAGAATAAATATTAAATTTCAACATTTCTGTCAACGAAGATTTGCTTCAGCCTGCGACACATAGTCATTTTGATAGTAGGCTATTACAGCTAATATAGACACTTACGTCATGTGTTGCCTTCATTATAACACTTATATACGGCTTTTAATTTTTTGCGGCTCCAGACAGATTTATTTTTTGTATTTTTGGTCCAATATGGCTCTTTCAACGTTTTGGGTTGCCGACCCCTGCACTAGACACTAGAGTTGGGAATCTTTGGCCACCTCACGATTCGATTACGGTTACGCTTCAGGAGCGACAATTCAATCATAAATCGATTATTGATGCATCTTTAATTTATGTACAGGGTGATTCAAAAAGAATACGCCAAAATCATCAGGCATTTATTCAGTTCTAAAGCATTGTAATAGACCAAATCAATGGTCATTTGATACAGGAGTTATCCAAGTTTTATTGTCTTACAATTTCACCGTCGGGGTCATGTATGTAACGGTACAGGGGAGAAGAAGACGGCATTGAGGCAGGGAAGCTGTTTAGCCTTCAGCGTATTTATTAATACATGTGATGTGAGGTGTGTAGTTGACCAAAAGAGTAGGTGCAAGACTATGTGATTTATTTAAATGGAGAGTGTTACCGGCAAGTGTTGAAGTTGCGTGTGGAAAAGAGCGTGGTGATCCGACAAGGGTGAGGCTGGCTGGGAAGTCTGTGGGCAGGCGAGTGGCTGGGGGGAAGGAAAGAGGCGTCAAAATCCGTGGGCAGGCGAGAGGTCGAGATCCGGGGAAGCAACAAGAGATCCAGGGGAAGTCCGGGGAAACGAGACACACAGCTCGGATCGAGGGAACAGAAGGATACTGCGGGGCGAGGAAAAAAAGAGACACAACACAATGAGCGTGGAGGAGGGAAAACACAAAGAGCGGGAATGCACATAATATAGATACGTAAAGGCTTACTGCACTATACAGATGGCTACGTTCTGGCACTGGAACGCAGGACGCGCTGGTTCAAATAGTGTGGAGCCTCCTCATCAGCCACAGGTGTGTTGATTGCGGATTGAGAGCAGCCACGTAGGGGCGCGGCTGCGGCTGGATAGAAGCGAGAATTGTAGAAAGACCACGTGTTTATTTACCCTCAAAATGGCGACTACTAAACAAATATTGGGGCGCTTTTGGGCGGAATTCTCATATGGTTTTGATGTTGTCCGGGCTGCCGGTGGTGGCCACATTGAGTACTTGTAAAGCATGAAATAAATACTAGAAGTTATGTACAACTTTCAAGCCAGGTTTTCTATGGTTTTTCATTTTTGAAAAAGCCCGTGGCTGCTGGGTCCAGTGAGGACCCAGCAGCCACGGGCGCCCACACCACAAACAAACGGCAGCAGAAACAACGGCTGCAATACCCCAGACAACCAGCACCACTGGATCAAATCAAAGCGACCGACAGCCACACGCCAACAGGACCAGGGAGACCAGCTCCTACTCTCGAGGAACTCAGAACAAACTTTTATCCTTTCCGCGATATGAACGGTTCCAACAGCCTAAAACAACACAAGCATCAGGCATTTTTCTTCCAGAATGGCAAAATTCCGCCCAGAACGCTATGAGAAAAGACGCTTGCTGGCCCACCACCTCGAGACGTGACGTCAGGTGAATACAACCTTTCAAGTAGCGGTAATTATAATTATTGTGGCCACTAGGTGTCGCCAAAAGCAATTACCACTTCACTTCCACTTAAAGGCCTACTGAAATGAAAATTTTTTATTTAAACGGGGATAGCAGATCCATTCTATGTGTCATACTTGATCATTTCGCGATATTGCCATATTTTTGCTGGAAGGATTTAGTAGAGATCATCGACGATAAAGTTCGCAACTTTTAGTCGCTGATAAAAAAAAGCCTTGCCTGTACCGGAAGTAGCGTGACGTCACAGGTTGAAAGGCTCCTCACATTTCCCCATTGTTTACAATGCAGCCAGAGCGATTCGGACCGAGAAAGCGACGATTACCCCATTAATTTGAGCGAGGATGAAAGATTCGTGGATGAGGAACGTGAGAGTGAAGGACTAGAGTGCAGTGCAGGACGCATCTTTTTTTCGCTCTGACCGTAACTTAGGTACAAGGGTTCATTGTATTCCACACTTTCTCCTTTTTCTATTGTGGATCACGGATTTGTATTTTAAACCACCTCGGATACTATATCCTCTTGAAAATGAGAGTCGAGAACGCGAAATGGACATTCACAGTGACTTTTATCTCCACGACAATACATCGGCGAAGCTCTTTAGCTACGGAGCTAACGTGATAGCACATCGGGCTTAACTGCAGATAGAAACAAAAGAAATAAACCCCTGACTGGAAGGATAGACAGAAAATCAACAATACTATTAAACCATCGACATGTAAATACACGATCAATGCTTTCCAGGCTGGCGAAGCTTAACAATGCTGTTGCTAACGACGCCATTGAAGCTAACTTAGCAACGGGACCTCTACAGAGCTATGCTAAAAACATTGGCTATCCACCTACGCCAGCCCTCATCTGCTCATCAACACCCGTGCTCACCTGCGTTCCAGCGATCGACGGAGCGACGATCATAGATGCGGTCGGCGGCCCGGAGACGGAGGAAGTCAAGGTGAGGTCGCCGGCTAGCGCGTCTGCTATCCATCTCAAAGTCCTCCTGGTTGTGTTGCTGTAGTCCGCCGCTAATACACCGATCCCACCTACAACTTTCTTCTTTGCAGTCTTCATTGTTCATTAAACAAATTGCAAAAGATTCACCAACACAGATGTCCAGAATACTGTGGAATTTTGAGATGAAAACAGAGCTTTTTGTGTTGGATTCAATGGTGTCCGAATACTTCCGTTTAACTATTGACGTCACGCGCATACGTCACCATACATAGACGTTTTCAACCGGAAGTTTAGCGGGAAATTTAAAATTGCACTTTATAAGTTAACCCGGCCGTATTGGCATGTGTTGCAATGTTAAGATTTCATCATTGATATACAAACTATCAGACTGCGTGGTCGGTAGTAGTGGGTTTCAGTAGGCCTTTAAAGGTAGCAAAAATCAATTCCAGACGGTTAATAATGAATAGTTCAGTGTTTTTCACACATACCATTGTTCTCTGTTTCAGTCATTTCACCTGATCAAACCTTTTATCACATTCCACACTACTAAATAATACAAGTGTGTGTGATTCCTGTTGATATCTTATCAGATTAATATCGGTATCGTATCGTACGTCCATTCTCCATCTTTTGTCTTCCCACTGTTTCTGCTCGCAAAAAGTGCTGTGTGTGCGTGTTAAACAACCAACACGTGCCATGTCAATGGAAAAAAAAAAGTACCGGTATTTTTCATAAACAGTATAGTACCATTTTTAATTCATTAGTACTGCGGTACTTTATTAGTACCGGTATACCGTACGACCCCAGTGTAATGTTGTTGGTCCTATGCTGCAATTAAGTTAAGAGGCATTTGGTGACCATTGGATGCCACGACCATTACTATACAGGTGATATGCATGATTTATGACCTGGTATTAACTTTTATTTACTCAAAGGCAATTCAACAGCAGCAGTAGCTTAAGCTTCTTCTTCTCTTCCTGACAGGTCACAATCATCATTATTAACCTACTCGGATGAGCAAGACATTGTGCCAAAAAAGTAGTTCTTCTGTGTTTGCTCTTACAATAACAACGCTATAGCTTGGTTAATATGCAGGTCACAGCTTTTAATCCAACTTTTTTTATTGGCATTTTCAAATACAGAAAAAAGTGCAAGTCGAAACAGTACAATTTTAAAGTCAGAAAATTCTTCACACCCTTTCCCTTAAAACCCAAATCCCCACCCACCCTCCCACCCCACTCAGGTCACACCAACAAGGGACATATGGCACAATCATATAACAAGTAAGACGACAAAGACAGACATCCTCACATACACACACACATACGAGGCCAGAGACAGACAAACAGGCTGAAAGGAGAGAAAGGGAAAAAATAAAATTAAAATAAAATAAAATTAAATTGCAGGTCACAGTTTTTAAATGGAGTGTTGTTGGCGTTTTTTATGGAGTTTTTTTGTAGCGCTATCAAAGCCCCATTACCTGCATTGTTAGCAGCCCGTACTAGCAGTTTTTCACTATTTAGAACGCACATAAAAGGGAAAGATATTTGGGAGTTTTGTCTCACATTAGGGTTGTGGATGATGGGCGAAATTTAATTTTAATTTTGGCCCATAAAGATGCCTCTTAACTGTGAAGTAGATTCTTCTGGGGGTGTGAGCTAAACAAAGGACAAGTGAAAGTAAAAAGGGAAGTGAAATTAGACCTAAGTAGAGAAATCAACATTGGTCCAAGCTGCCCGTCATCAAGGATAAAGATATTCCACTATGAAATTGACTGTGATGACTACGCCCGCATAGTGGTCTCATTGCTGAGACTTCCTCCTGGAACCAAGTCTGCCTGTGCCTTGCTCATAATGAATAGAAGTGGTCGCCAGGCAGTGAGAGTGCAAGTACATATCACAACGAGATGGTGTCAGAATATGTCTGGACTGTGATTAACATGGTTACCATGGCACCAAAAGCAACAAGCTGTGATGGAGGACTCACAAAGGGAGAAGAAATATTTCGAAATCAACACGCAGCGGGACGGCGAGGTCACGGCTATCTTGTGCAAGGTCAGGAAAATAAGCCACAGGGTAATTGAGTGAAGCTGCGCCACAAGCGGCAAATAAAATGGCTCATCTCCTTCTGTCAGGGGAACCAGAGTTGTCGCTCTATCCCAGGGGTGTCAAACTCGTTTTCCTTGAGGGCCACATTGCAGTTATGGTGGCCCTCAGAGGGCCGCTTTTAACAATGAGTACTATATGAATATACAATTGTATATATAGAATACATTAACAATATATTTTTTTATATAAGCTGCAAAAAAATATTTAAATTTTACTTTAAAAACTGGCAGCTCAGTCACCAGAATTTTACAGTAAAAGCAGTGGGTTCTTTACATCATATAAAAAAGTTGTAAGAATGGAATGGAAGAACAATGCCACGGTTTTTAGCGGTAAAATTCAAGCAACAGAGCTGCCAGTTTGTTTTTTTACCGTAAAATGTTGTTTAAAAATGTTTTTTAATGTTTTTTAATGTTTTTCTGTATTACTATATATGGAAAAAAAACAAAACCTAAGTTGTTTTAAGGTAAAAAAAAAAAAAAAACGGCGGAATTTAACCGTAAAATCTATTGTCAATTTTACAGTCTACAATTTGATTGATAATTTGTTTTGAAATTATTTATTTTGACAAAAAATATTTTTAGAATACATGATAATATAATATTTTGATTTTGATAATATTGAATGTTAAAAGATATGCAATTGTTTGCAGTACATCAGTTTTAATGTCAAAAGGGAAAGAACAAATATATTTAGTAAGAAAAGATTAAGCATTTTATTAACGCATATTATTTCCAGGCTTTCGCGGGCCACATAAAATAATGTGGCGGGTGAGATTTGGCCCCCGGGCCTTGAGTTTGACACCTGTGCTCTATCCAGTCCGCTGGTGTCCAACTGGGGACAGAAGACTCCTAAAATGACTGTTTTCTATTTATACCGAGTGGAAAGGTGGAAGGCAGCAAGAAGAAATATAGGAGGAGGCTTATTCACTTAAATCAGACGTGGATGTGTCTACCTTGTTGCCTCCAGCGGGGGACAAAGGAAAGCACTTCCTCGTCGAGGACAAGTGCATCAGAGAGTGGGCTGCTTGTTTTTTTGCGTCCATTAACTGAAGCTACACAAGTGCTGACGATGGTGGAGTTTTCTATACTGGCCAAGTAGCATCCTTGTCACAATAGCACTGCTTGCTTTCTCTAGCCACGTTTCCACCAGGACAAGAAACGCTAATCGGGTTTGTGTGTGGGCCGGACGTAAATAAATAGTGTAACATTGTTACAGCACTTTGGATGCTCCCTGATGTTGTCAGACCATGTCATGCAGGCAGTGTGCATTCACTGCAGTGATGGTACGAATTCAATTAATAGGCATTAAATGTGAGTCCATATCTATTTTTACACTTGAACCCAAATACCAGTACCTGGGAAACGATACCGATATTCAAGAGTTACAGTTTTTGGTCGTTTTGTAGTGCGTAAATGTGTTCCTGTATAGTATTTCTCCAGCAATGGTCATGTGGTGACATCAATTATGGTATTTTGAGAGGTAACCATTGACGTCGGACATCGCTGAAGGCCTAGGTGGCCACTGCTATAAAAGTACCGAATTCGGTACCCATCTTTAATATGAAGCCTGCAATACAATACAACTAAAATAGTGATGGAGATAAAGGAGTCATTTCATTTTCTGGTGCCATGAAGTCAGCAGATAAGTTCCTCGCCCAGTAAAGTATCCTTAAACAACGTTCAATCCCACAAACCTCTCTGCGTCCTTCACCATCCTTTTAAAAACATGCCGCAAGGCTTTGTAATGTGCTGTCCATGTCATGTCTGTGATTATGTTTTGTTTTAGTCATGTTCGGATTTGGTTTTGGACTTTTTGTGCACTTCCTTGTTTGGTTTGGTTTCCATGGTCACCCATTAGTTTTCACCTGTCTTGTCACGCACCTGTTTCACGTTTCGAGTCACGCACCTGTTTTCACTGATCACGTCACTATTTAAATCTGTCTGTTTCTGTTGTTCGTCCTGGCGTCCTCACACTATTTCGTCACTCTGCTTCATGGCGTGTCACAGTTCTTTACCAAGTAAGTTTTGTTCATTTATGCCACAGTTAGTGTTTTTGTTTTATTGTTCATAGTTTTTGTGCCCACGTGCATGTCTTTTGTTTCTTAGTCAAGTTTGTATTTCCGCCTTTGTGCGCGCCATTTGTTTGCTTCCTTTTTGTTTGTAGTTTATTAGTGTTAAAAAATAATAAATCATGTATTCAAACTCACGTCTGGCTCGCGCCAACTTTCCGTTGCCTTTTGGAGAAACAAAAGCCAAGAACCCAGTCGTGACAGTCCAAGCCAATTTACCTCAGGAGCCTCCGTGCCGTCCATCACCGCATCCCAGTGTGCTGAATCCACAATATGTGACTCGCTGCCATTGTTACCGTTTTTAGGAATAATCTTCCTGTGTGTAGCAAACGCTCACTTGTCGTCAACGGAGAGGACACATCAAGCTTATCTGACCTTGAAGGCTCCACTGCTAAATTGCTTGGGTTTTTGTGCGTCTTTTCTTCAGTTTATCTCTTCCTCCCATCAAAAGGAGTGTGTTTCACAGCTGTCCATGCATCTGGTAGGAAGGTCATTGCATCACTATTACTTGCG